>NW_027657140.1:0-40137 GCF_964235325.1 Thermobia domestica | reverse complement strand
CTGATATTTTCCAACAGCCTGTCATAAGTTTGTACGTGCAGAAAACCATTGTCAACTGAAATGCCAACGTAAATGTAAACCACTGTACAAGTTTCCCCGAAATCTCATGGTGTGGCAGTCATTTCATGAGGGAAAATGTCTGAACTGCTTATTAAAAT
Organism: Thermobia domestica; assembly: GCF_964235325.1. NCBI lineage: Eukaryota > Metazoa > Arthropoda > Insecta > Zygentoma > Lepismatidae > Thermobia > Thermobia domestica. The sequence goes on along the minus strand of NW_027657140.1, from coordinate 39,979 downwards.
TGATTTCATGAATTGAGGGTATAAATGAAGGAATGTTCGAAAACATCATTGTTTTCATTTAAACAAAAACATTATAGTTTGAATGGCACTTTTTTTTTGCTTGATTTGGCTACCTTTCAAGAGAGTGCAAGTTCCTCACTAGCAACCACATTAAATTTATTGCCCAGGAGAATCCTTAATGATCAACAGGCCACAAAAACTAAAGAGTTCTGGTCAGCCTGTAAGACAAAATTATCGTTCCTCAAGACAGCACGCGACACCTTTCGATGCTTCAAGGCTGTATGGAAGTAAATTACTTCTGTAGTCGCAGCTGTAATCGGACAACGTACAATGATGGACAAAACTTTCGATTGAATAAGTATGAAGGTGTTTGTAGGGCCATAATAGCAGTTATCAACGAGTAGTAATAGTGCATTGTACTGTTTTATTATTCACTATTATTTGTGCCTCTATTTCTTGTTCATCATTTATTATTATAATAATAAAGATCTACATAATAAAATATGTATTATAATATATACGTCTACTACACAAAACCGATACACTGAATCTTATAGTTTCATACACAGTAAAACCCGTTACCTTCGTCACTAGTTTCACTTGGTTCTATTTTTGAGGAAGCTGAAATTTCCCATACGATGTGTATACACTTGTAATTAATCTGTTACAAATTGACGATTAAATTAGTGAATTAAGATTTTTGTTAATTTTTAATTTAATTAACTAAAATTTTCAGGAGTTAATTTTTAATTGATAATCGTTAAAAAAAAAAAAAGATTTGTTAACGATTACAAAATTACTCGTTATTTTTTCTCGATGTGGATATGAAATTTCTAGAAGTATTTTTTGCGGCGTATTTCAAACGCTTCATGAGTTTCCGTAGCAGGTTTTTCAAAGTGAACATTTTGACCTCAACTTGTCTAGATGTCTGCGTCAATGTCCTATTTCTACTGAGAATTATAAATCAATTCCTTAAACAGTTCTTTCTTTGACATGCCAAAGAGTCCCAAAGAACATGAAAGATTTTTGGTAGTCATAGCCTGTTATTGGTGACGGGATTCTTCGAGATATATTTCCTCCCTAATTTTTGTCTGTTTCTTTGCAGTGCAGCAGTCAATTCTTAAAACTTTGTTTACAATCTCAAACATCCAACTCTGGTTAAAGAACACAAGAGCGGGCGACAATATAACATGTGCTTTGATTCAAGCACAATACAAATATAACTAACGTTTGTTAAAATGATATGAAAAGGATAAGATGTATCGAACTTACTGATGTTACAGTAAGACTGCTATATTTCAATACATATTTTCTATTGCTGTTGTTATATATATGCCTCCTCCGACATTTTAGTAATTCTCATACCAAAGGTAGTCTTGCTTCATCAGATAACGAAAGAGAAGTAATTGAAACTTCGAATACCAAATTCAAGAATAAAAGATTCGTTATTGCGTTATACTCTCTGAAAGCTGAAAATTTCTGAAGAGACAAGTATGGCATAAATTTAATACTTCTAATGATTTCTTTTAACACACAAAAACAAACTGAGTAATCCAGTGGATGACATGCGTTTTTTTTTTGTTTTTTTTTGTTTTTTTTTCGACAGAAATAGATTGAATACCAAGAGGCAAGAGTATACTTAGAAAGAAATGTCCAGAAACTAATTTCAAACTCTAGATCTCTTCTTCGAGCATAGCTGCGTAACATGTTTCATGAATAACAAATACAGTAAAACATTGGAAATCTAGAAAGTAAACAATGTAGTATTTCCAAAATATTGTTAAATAAATTAGTAAGTTGTTTTGGGTTTTTCTTATACTCAAGGTCAACACTGGCAGTCAATCACATATTTGTACCTGGGAAACGGACATCAATTGTTGGTGGTAAGAGGCAATTGTACATACAACTGAAAATATAGATAATATATTAACAAAAACATGGAACTCTATGCTGCTACTAGGAAAGGATTTCAAAGCAACTATTAGCTTATTTAATGTTATGTTATAAATATTAAAATACCTACTTTCCAAAATTATCGTATTAATGTTACTGCATTGTTCAAAGAATGAAATGACTTTTTTTAGTTTAACGTTCCTCGGTTATGCCCTTTACGCTAAAAAAGACAGACGATTAAAGAAAGTGTATGATTGTGAAATTAAATTTTTGTGTTTTCCCGTCAGGAATCGAACTCGGCATTACGTGCGCCAAAGGCACATGTGCTAGTCACTAGACCAGTGGGGTTGACCTAAAAAGAAAGAAAAAAAAAAGAAAGAAAGAAAGAAAGGTCAGAGAGGAGTACCTAAGAATTTTCACATGGCACAAAACACAGACACAGACAGACTTTGAAAGACCCTTTTAAAAGAAATCCTACGTATTTCGACTGTATATGAATGTAATGCCACGTAAGAAAGCACATTGTGTAGTTTCCGAATAATTTTACTTCCGTATCGATATCAGACTGGTAAAAACAAAACTCAAAATCACATAGACTGAATGTCATTAAATGAACGTCTATTTGATATTTTAAAAGTGACGCAAAGAAACAAATAAAATTGGCACACAAATTCATTATTGAAGCAACCACGGTGAGCTTCTATCATACGACTCAACTGGGATTTCTGTCTGCTAGTATCTCTGTTCCACGACTACCCCTGTACAACTTTCCTAATTTTGACGAAACTTTGTATGCATTTTCCTCCAACTTTTCAAAATAAGTCTCTTGCTTGGGGCTGCAATTTATCAAGAATAGAGGGGGTAAAATTCATCCACATTAGAAGTTTGCCCATTGTACATTCCAAAAATTTTCCCCTATGAACTACGTATAACTCGTTCAATTTGCATAAAACAGAGCGTACATTTTATTTGGTGAATCCACATTGGTTGCCGTTCAAATGAATCAAGGATAAGCGAGTAAAACGAGCTAAGTTCCCCCACAGAACTATCGCTAATGCCCCTGGTAAAAAGTGCCAACTCTTCAATTAATTTCTAATTGCGCTTTTCATACTAATTTGAGGATGTTGAAACCAATGAGACTATTTCTAAATATATCCGTCCATGGGATTACGAGAAAGATGACCTCGAAGTTGGGATCGCTCATGTCAATAGTAAAATTGATTACGCTTGGATATATTTTTAATTGCAGTTTTTATAGTAATTTGCAGACGTTGAATTCAATGGAACCGTTTTGAAACATATCCGTTCATAGGGTAATAAGAAAAGGAACCTCGAGGTTGAACTCTTTGAAGTACCGCTTACGACAATGGTAAAACTGTCCATGCTTACATTTCTCATTGTGTTTTTTATACTAATTTAAGGACGCCGAGTTCAAGGAACTATTTTAAAACATGTTTGTCAATGGCATCATACAAAAAATGACCTCGAAGTTGAGCTCTTTCAAAATTTCCTTGTTTAAATATATAATAAGAAAATATTTTCCTTTATAACTTTTACCAAACTTAATCGTTTTTGATGTAATACATCGTATATTTTCTTTGAGGTTTCCCACTAGTCCCCACTGCATGGAGTTAAAATCAGTAAAAAAAGGTAGTATTTTTTTACCTCCGATATGTTCAATAGTTTTTAAAGAAACTACTCGTAACTTTCGTAACAATTATTAGATTTTTATATAATATACTAGCTGAACCTGCGCTCTCTACACAGCGCATCATTCGCATATGAGCATAAATCTCTTTCTCATTCCTCACATTTGTACATGTCCCTTTACAAACACAAGTGAAAGACGTATTGATTACAAAAAAGCCAAGGGGTATCATAAAGGGGAGACTTTTTTCGATTATTTTTTTTCTCAATATCTCGCACCGTTTGCAAAATTTGAGCCTACTTCCGGTTGGAGTTTCTAATTCATGTATGACCAGTGTTTTCTTCCTTCTTGCATGCAGTATGTAATAAGCAAATACATTACATATACAATTAATTATAATGTCAGTTATATATGGTGTTCATTGGGCAAAATACTCCCCCCCAAAAAAAGGTTCATCTTAGACTGGAGAAATGGTTATCCTTCCTTTTCCATTATTATTTGGCCATAAAACAAACGCCTGAGACATATACAACCCCTATATACAACAGTGTGGTGTTGCAATGTATAATGCGTAGGATGTGATGCTTTAGTTTTTTTTTTTTTTTAATTTCAACACTTCCAATGTACCCGTAAAAATGTAATAAAGAAATAGTGGCCATGTTTTTAAATATTGAATTAGAACTGGATAATCTACGCAAAATTTCCAAGAACTCGGAAGATGGCAGCACAATTCGCGTGCATTGATTATACAGAAGGCTTTTTAAAATGCAAAGGCTTTGAACAATAATTTTAAAACATAAACTTTATGAAAATGATGTACTTAACTAATTTATGTAAAGTACACATACTCAAAATGTTGTGTTTGTCTCTGTTAAACGTGAAATCAAACATAACCGTAAATGAAAGAGTTAAAAGTCAGAGTTATAGGTTGGAGCTCAGTCGCTTTTAATTGCTATTGTAGCATTTTAATAGATAGATGTTCTTTGAGTCTTTCCTACAATCAATTCATTTAGATTGCTTAAAATCTTATATCAAAGAAATAACCTTAAAGAAAATAACTTGTGCATTTCGTACAAAGAAGTACGTCATAAATTCGTCAAGTATATTGCGTAAAATTTAGTTTTACGAATCTTTTTCCTTTTCTCTCTAACACTAGACCACTGATCGATACAAATTATAAGTACTGATGTAACATTTAAAAATTCTGATTTATGTCCTTTGTATTATTTATCGCTTAAGCTCTCCTATATTTCAAATGCTGTATTGAATGTGATAGCTTTCCTTCTTATCCTGGATTTTTATCACCTGCTTTCGCGCTTTCCTTAAAGATTATTATCTATTAAAATGCTATAGTACCAATTATGAGCAACCGAGCTCTAACCTATAACCTTAGATTTCCAACCTTTGATTTACGGTTATTTGTGATTTCACGTTTATAACAAAGACAAATATTTTTACAAAGTTTATCCTTTTAAATTATGGTTCAGTGGCCTTTGCCTTTAGTAAGCCTTCTCCGAAATAAATGCAAATGAATTGTGCTGCCATCTTTGGAGCTCTTTTAAACTACATTTATATGTTTGCGGGCAATCCTTTCGACAATGAGATCTCGGAAACTACAGGTTCTAGAAAGATGACGTTTTCACTGATCGATTGCAAATTTCATGTAGATTGTCCAGTTCTAATTGAATATTTAAAAAGCATGGGCACTATTTCTTTATTACATTTTACGGGTACATTGGAAGTGTTGAAATTAAAAAAAAAAAACTAAAGCATCACATCCTAAGCATTATACATTCCAACACCACACTGTTGTATATAGGGGTTGTATATGTCTCAGGCGTTTGTTTCATGGCCAAATAATAATGGAAAAGGAAGGATAACCATTTCTCCAGTCTAAGATGAACCTTTTTTGGGGGGAGTATTTTGCCCAATGAACACCATATATAACTGACATTATAATTAATTGTGTATGTAATGTATTTGCTTATTACATACTGCATGCAAGAAGAAAGAAAACACTGGTCATACATGAAGTAGAAACTCCAACCGGAAGCAGGCTCAAATCTTGCAAACGGTGCGAGATATTGAGAAAAAATAATCGAAAAAAGTCTCCCCTTTATGATACCCCTTGGCTTTTTTTAATTAATACGTCTTTCACTTGTGTCTGTAAAGGGACATGTACAGATGTTGTAAGGAATGATAAGGAGATTTATGCTCATATGCGAATGATGCGCTGTGTAGAGAGTGCAGGTTCAGCTAACTATAGATCTACATTTTATAAATACTTTCATCATCTGTTAGTAAGACATATCAAACCGCAATTAAATATTGTGTTACCTCTTTAACTACTTGTAGAATGTGTGTGTGGTATGTTTTAAAAATATATGAAACAGCATTTTAAAAATTTAAGACAATTCTGCCTACCTGAGCTGAACTTATTACCAAATACTAAAATAAATTATAAATATTTCCTAGTTTTGAAAAATTTTCTTCTTCTAATGTCATCCTGTTTATTAGTGAAAAGTCCAAAATTGTTCCAATTATGTGGAGTAAAGCATCCATATTGTAACGATTTTCCGGAAAATTTTAAATTCAAATAAAATCAACTCCTATTCAAGCATTTCTCATTACGAACGGAATTTTTCAAAAGAATAGATTAACTTCTGGTTTAACTTATTCGGCTCATTGACAAAACTTTTACTTTCTGCAAAGAATTCATACATGTAAAATACGAATTATGCTTGTTTCCACACATTGCGCTGCCTTAAAAATAAGCACTTTTATAAAACAAAGTTTATTTTAGAAAAACTACGTAAACACCGGAAGCTGGGTAAAAGAAAAAAATCGTCAAGTTTTACGTCCCACGATTATGCCGGCTAGGCTAAAGGAGACGGTGACGATGAAAAATGAATGAAATGGTGGAATGAAGGAAGTGGGAGGAAACGGAAGAACCCCGAGAAAACCACCACAAAGCTCACCTGGCGAGAGCTCGGATCGAACCAAGGAGCCATGCACCAGAGGTGAACGCTCTACAATGAGCCACCCCGGCCCAGGAAGCTGGGTAAAAAGTAACGTACATTAATTTTATGAGTTCAGGTCAATAATTTCGTTCCTGTTTATGTTTTATTAATATTAATTATCTACGATAGGTATGATTACACTGAACTGGATCGTCACGAGACCTTCTTTCGTCAACTCTGTAACAGCAGATTCACCATTATTAAAGAGGTTATCCGTACCAATTCGATATCAAACTGATATTACGCACCCATATCAGAATTAACTAACTAACTCTATGGTTTACGAAACCAGGAAGTTCAATGCCGCATTCACAAAAGCTCTCTGGAAACGACTTCTGTACTTAGCCAATTGGATCCAGTTTCTACTTTGTATTCCTATTTCTGCGAGATCCATCTTAATAGTCCTCCCATCTGCTCCTAAGTCTCCCTAATAGTCGTTTTGCAATTGGAATTCCAGCTAGAACTTTGAAAGCGTTCCTATTTTCTTCCATTCTGGCTATATGGGCTGTCAACCTGAGCGTCGTAGATTTGATGACCCTAATAATGTTAGGTAAACGGTACAAATTATGTGGTTTCTCGTTATGAAGTTTCCGCCATTCCCGTTTCTCTTGGGTCCGAATATTCGTGTCAGGACCTTATTCTCAAATACTTTTAGTCTACGATTTTCCTCAGATTAACTATATTTAATACATTATCAATACCCATTGTTAGGCTTTATACCTTTCTCTATTCACAAGTAATTGACAAATATTGTAATGAATCCTGATTCTTTTGTTAAATACATACGGTAGGCGTAATAGAAAAGATAGGAAATCTCAAAATTCACACACAAACAAACAAACACACACACACACACACACACACACAAATGCAGATACCCTGTACAGTGCAATTTTCTAAATAATTCACACTTTGCAGTACGAACGCCACTCCTTTTAATATTCAATTTCTTTTATGTTTCGGTCATCTCTATGACCACGATCGCATGCATACGCGATGTAGGTTAGGTAGGTCATAGTTTCATTGAAAAACGATGTTCCTTTCTTTACAGGACAAGAGATGACCGAAATAAGATGAAAAGATGAAAACTGAACATTACAACGAGGGCGTTCATGGTGTAAAGTGAGTTATTTATCGCAATACATATATATTAACAACAAAGACTCAACAAAAGTGAGTGCTTACAAATCGTAATGATTTTCACTCCATAGCAAAAGAACCTGATAACAAATATAGACCCATATTATTTCTCTCTCTTCCCTTAACATTTACAAGAGTTCAGAGAAGAGCCGAAAGCTAAGAAATGAAAGGAGTTTTCAGGAATTGGAATTTCAAGTAAATGAAATGATAGTTTATTTTATTTCCAAATATATATATATATATATATATATATATATATATATATATATATATATATATATATATATTAATAATAAAATTATACGTGTTGAATTTCAATTAATGAGGATTCGTTTTATCGAAGGATCAATATAAAGAAAAACTTAAAAATATAATACTCACCATAAAAGTACATTTTATTTTCATAGTACTTGTTACCGTACTTGTCAACACCTACTAAAGTGCCCAGCTTGAGATCATCAAACCTGCAATAAAAAAAAAAAAAAAAAACTTGGATTAATACATGTTAATGTCAATGCTATTGCAATAGTATAACTATGTCAATCCATGTAATGTGAGTTCCTGTCACGACAGTATGGTGCACCCTCAGGTTGCGGATCGAGGAGAAGGTCCTTAGATATACAGGTAAGTTATTAATACATTAAATAGGCAGTCACGGACAAACGACAAGGAGTGGTCGTCCAGCTTTGGTGTTTAACTAACAACCTCATCTTTTTTCTTTAAGTACTTGTTCAGAAGCATTCACACAAGCCTCGGACGAGTAAAATGGACATGAAATTTGAACACTGACTATAAGAAGCTCTTGCAGGGCAGGTACATCAAAATACGTAACGAGTAGGTTACAAATATACGTATAAGATAGAGAAGGTAGGAGTTCAAAAAGTTAGATGGGAAGGAAAGGGAACGTTGCAGCCCGGAAGTTTTACGTTCTTTTATGGGAAAGGAAAAAACAGCAACTATGAACAGGGTTTCTAGTTCACAAACGAATATCACAAATTAGACGTGTTGAATTTGTTAATGGACAGACTTTTTTTTATTACTCTTAAAAGGTGCGATATTATTGTTCTAAATGTACATGCCCCAACAGGAGATATGGATGATGATACAAAGAACAGATTTTACGAAGAAGTAGAACATGTATCTGACGAATTACTGCAATACCATATGAAAGTTCTATCAGGGGATTTTAATGCGAAGGAAGGATGAGAGAATATTTCTAAACCGGTTCTAGGGAACGAAAGTTTGTATACAAAAATGTAATGACAACGGCTTTAGATTTGTGTACTTTGCAACATCCAAAAACCTTACCGTAAAGAGCACAAAATCCCACATCGCCACATTCACAAATATACCTGGACTTCACAAGATGGAAAAACTCAATCAAATCGACCACGTTTTAGTAGATAGAAGAAGGCAGTCCAATATAATTGAAAACCTGTCGTTTGGAGAAGCAGACTGTGAAATTGAGCACTGCCTGCTAGCAGCCATTTAAGAGGGACATTACCGTTGAGAAAAGGAAATAATCAACATCTAAAACGTACAAGTTTAACTTTAAAAAAATCGGAGGAGAATCAGGCGAGAGGGGAATACAAGATTGAAGTGTCGAATAGATTCTCGGTTTCAAAAAGTTCGGAATGCATTAATGTTGAAGTGGTGAGAATATTTGTGCTGCAGTTAGGGACAGAATGAAAATTTCAGGAAAAATAATTGAGGATCGTAAAGATATATTAAAAAAAAAAAAAAAAAAAAACGAACAGGAATGCAATAAAGTAGCAGAGAAGAGAAAACAAGCAAAACTGAGTTGGCTACAAAATCCGAAGGACAGAACCGCACAAAATTTCGTTAACATAAGCCAGGAAACTTCTAAAACTTTTAGAACAAAGAAACGTAATTTTCTGAAGATAGTACTAAAAACAAAAATAATCGCGACATATGGTATATATAAAGGCATCAACGAATTTAAGGAAGGCTATCAACCTTACGATTACATATCAAAGAAAGCAGACAGGACAATTTTCCTTGATAGGAACTGTATTTTGAATATATGGAAAGATTTCTTTGACAATTAATTTAACATGCAGCCACAAAATAATGTTCATGGAGAAAGTGAAATGCACACAGCAGCACTGTATTCCAAAGCCTAACCGAACAGAAATATAAATTGCTATAAATAAATTAAAGAAACACAAATCTCCAAGTGTAGACGAAATTCTTACTGAATTAAGTTTAGCTGGAGTGGAAAATTAATGGGAACGAGATACATAAACCAGGGTTGGCTGGTTTAAACCAAGGTTTAAACCAGCTGTTTTTTTTCAAAAAAACCAACTGGTTTAAACCAAAAACAAAAAATGTTCGTAAAAGTGTAAGTGTTTGTAAAATCTTGATGAACACACATTTGTGGGTTATCACGTTTCACTCCCGTATATTGTTCGTATTATATTCAGACCTAAATTCCCCATTCATTAGTCAAAAAGATTATACATACAAAAGCAACTTTTTTTTTATAAGTTTATAAATGTTTATTTTGTGATTTTTTGTAGTTGTTATTATTATGTAATTGCAATCGAAGAAAAATTCTAAATATTGTTTCGTTTTAATGTTTACTATTGATAAAATACATCGAAAATGCCGTACTTTTTGTGTGGGGGGAGGGGGGGAAGACCCCACGAGAGGCATTTAGTGAAATAAGTATCTTTGGTATCTATTTATGTATAAATGAGTCTGAGCCAAAGTGGACTCAAATAATTCGTATCTTTATTCACTTTTCTTATTGATATGCAGATTAAGTCGGTGTATTTCTTTAATTTGGACCAATAAAAGTCGTTGTTAACTAACTTGAACTAAATTAGTTCTTCTGTACTCCGTAGTACTTTGAAATTGTTCATATGTAATTCTGTGTAATGGTTTCACTTGTGCAACTGTTTATCTTTTTGTCCTTCTGAAATGACTCTTGACAGTTATATTAAGAAGCATGTAAAGATCAGTACAACGAATTTTTTTTATCAGGAGTCCTTCGTGAGTGAGTCGGCAGACGTATCACATTTGAGGCCAATTAGTTCCGGTTTCGAGTTCAAATGGAGGACAATTTCTCTCGGATGTAACTCGAGAAGCGGTTTTTATTCCTATTTAAGCTTATGTGACTCTTTCCAGCATAACCCGGTTGTCGCATAATAACATCAAGGCGAAACAAACTTATTTCTGTCCATAAATGATATGAATATATAGAGCAAATTATTTAAACCATAAAAACCTGGTTTAAACCAAAAAAACCGGTTTTTTTGTTTTTTTTAAATAAAAACCATGGTTTTTGCCAACCCTGACATAAACTCATTCCCATTATTTGAAACAAGGAGGAATTGCAACAAGAGTGGAAAGGATCAATCATTGTTCCAATTCACAAGAAAGGTGACAAAATTGACCGTAATAATTATTAAGGCATCACCCTTTTGGCAACATCCTATAAAATTCTCTCGAACATTCTGCTAGCAAGATTAACCCCATACGTACGATGAAAGTATTGGAGATTATCAGTGCAGATTTAGGCGAAATCGGTCAACTACATACCAGACATTTACCATTCGACAAATACTCGAAAATACATGGGAATACATCAACCTGATGTACCAATTATTTATTAAGTTCTGAAAGGCCCAGGATTCGGTTAGGATGAAAACATTGCAGAATACCCTTACCTAATTTGTTATATACCAAAAAAGCTAGTGAGATTAATCAAGCTGTACTTAAAAAAATTAATTCCAAAGTACTTGGCCACCAGTTTTCACGTCAAGAATGGTTTAAAACAAGGAGATGAGTTGTGCCATTACTGGTCAATTTTGTTCTAGAATATGTTATAGGAAAAAAAAGAGAGCAACCAGGAAATTTGATAAAGGATAATATGAGGACAATAAAAAGAATGCAGAGTTTTTATCGAACTTCTGTGGGAACATGGGTTTTCGAAGTAAATGCAAAGAAAACTACATACATGTAAGTTCGCCGTGACCGTAACACTGCAAATTATGGACACGTTAAAATAACACTTTTGACATAGTAGATACTTTCAAATATCTAGGGTCAACATTAACAAACCAAAATCATATTCACGAAGAAATTAAATGTCGATTGAAAATAAGGAATTTGTATTATACAGGGTGGTCCGTAAGTCTTAGTACAGTGGATTATTTTGGAAACAAGCATGATTAAAGCAAATCTGACTAGCGGAGGGCGGACTTGGGTAAAGAAGCAACCGATTGATGCATGCTTGGTGAACGGCGGCCATCTTCGATCCAGGTTAATTTTTTCGAATGGGAAGGTAGGCATGTGACACATTAATTAACAGGTTTTTAAGGGAATGCAGTCCCTTAAAAATGTTTAAAGATAGTGTCCGATTTATACAAACCATGAAGGTAAGTAGAAACTCTCAGGGTTCCCACTCTCTTTCCCCCCAAAAATTCAAGGGCATTTCCAGGACGTTTCTAGGACAAATCACCAATTTTCAAGGACTTCGACACAGGAAGGTATAACAGGATTGCAACAACTGTAAGTTTAAAACTCACAATTGTGAAATGAAAAGTACAATAGCTTATGTAGTGAATATTAATGCAAGTACAGTATTAATACACAAACCAGAGTGATTTTTTTTTTAAAGTGGCCTCTCAACTCCCCTTATATAAGCGACCGGATCCACCCACATCCAACACATGTATTTTTATTCTTTCTACATGACATTTTAATTGTGCACTGAACAAATTTACGACCAACAAAAATCTATTTTTCGTACATTGCATTTTCATTGCGTAATACATAGTGTGACAGGTATAATCGGGGAAATAAAAAGGGATTATATTATTATTATTATTATTTTTTTTTTTTTTTTTTAACTGATAAAGGAATTCTGTAATTTCTTCATTTATAGATATAATCTCTTTCTTCCTTAGCAAAGCTGCTCAACGCATAGCACTTGACTTTGTCAATAGAGTAAAGCAAGACTTCTACTCTGCTTCATGTGCAAGCTGGTTTGCTTCAGTCTCCAAAGCTTCACTTGTTACCATCAATTTCCTTTTCTTTCTCTGTGGCTGCTATACATTTTCACTTATCTCCTTCCTCTTGTTTTAAGACCTTGTCACAAGTAGTACTCATATGAAATTTTACAGAAAAGAAAGTACTGATGCGAAAGTAGACTGATTATGGAGGATTGATACTGGTACAAAGCAGTTTCTGGAGGATAGTGCTAGTGAAGACAGCATCCAAGAATGAGTTAACAGACTAGTAGATGAAAGAAGAGAGAAGTTCTCCCAGCCAACCATCCTGTGGGAAGAAAGAAAGCCCACCAACCATCCACATGCAGGATCATGGCAAATTATTAAACACAGAAACAGAAATAGCGAACAAAAATAACAATCAATTAAAATCTTTATTATAATTATATATATATATTATGAAAAATTCTGACAAGGACAGAAATGCATTTCCAATATATTGTGTGTATATATATTGTCAAAAATGACTGGCCCCCAAAACTAAAAATATACCGGAAAATGAAATAACATGTACAATAACGGGCAGCGGTACTTTAGTGGTAGAGTGCGCACTTCTGGTGCGTGAATTTCTTGTTCGATCTCAGTTCCCAACTGGGCCCTGTAGTGGACAAACACGTATTCGTGGGTTTTCTCCAGGGTTTGAAAATACGCCGAATCCATTGCAAAACAACTGTTCTTCGCTATCTATTACCTTTTCCTTTTATGGTGATCAAGGTTGAATTTCGGCAAACGGTAATTTCCACTTCCGGTTTGAAAAAAAAATTCGGTTTAACGCCCATGATTATGCCCTTTAAGCTAAGGGAGACGATGATTAAGGCAAATTACTGATGCTGGAAGAATGTCGGAGGAAACGGGAGTACCCCCAGAAAACCCACGGACATGATATTGCCCACCATAAACTTACTTGGCCGGGAATCGAACCAGGGACCCTACGCACCAGAGATAAGCGCTCTACCACTGAGCCACCATGTTTTCCCCTAGTTCCGGTTTGAACAGACAGTTAACGGAGGAGATGGAAACAATTTTCTTGGTCGCTGAATCGATTCCGAGAAAACGCTTCTAGATTTTTTTTTTTTTTTTTACTGTTTTTGATTCGATATCTGTCAACAGACAGACGAACGGACATAACGTACCTGTTCTATATAAGACTTCCGACACTTACCCATGGGGTTAAGTTTAGAGTTGCCCCTCCATTTTTATAAAAATTAGGAAGATTTAGAGGAGAAATGAGGTAAGAAATGATGATTTGGAGTTCTTATGTGATGTTTAAATGTGTATGGCAGGAAAGTTATGGTTAATACGAGAAATGAAATGTAGAAGTTAGTACTATTTGCAGAATGCGGAAGGTTCAGCAGTATGATAGTCGTAAAAAATGGCGAATAGGTGCAATGGATGTGACATTTTAGCAAGTTTGTAGAAACATTAAATTAAATTTTTGTGAGGCCCACTGAGTACTGAAGCTAAGAACACAATGTCCAAAGTATGGGAAAGAAAAATGAGAATCAACAAACTGGAGGAACTTATCACTTTCGTTATAAAGCAAGAGTACGGGATGAGAAAAGGAACATTTTTCGAATGGTCAGTATTACCTTTGGAGAAAATTTTGTTGTTCGTAGTTTTGTGGTGCCTTACAAAAAAAAACAAAAAAAAAAATTAAAGTGTTCTCAGCAACAGTGGTGGATTGGAATTATTGTTGGGAAGTGCGTGTTAACTAGGCGATAAGAAATTCAATGATAAAAGTAGCGCAACTGTACAAACCGAAGTTCTAAACGTAAGTGAAAGGCAGAGTTCTAGAACACTTGTCCCCCTCTATTATTTTGAGTTGTAATAAGAATAAAAAGAACGTGTCCTGCGGGGCTTCTAATCCGCCCTCACTCGCTCGGCAATACTGTGTAAATTAAGTACTGAGCTGTTGTACAGCCGAGCCGAACGGAACCTAACCAAAACTGCACGCTAACCTAAGCTAGCATAATTTTTAATGTTTTAAGTCCTTTTGTAGATGTGGAGTTGGAGGGGTAACTTTAAAGTTAAGCCTAGGCCTACCCATGGCATAGTATGGAAATGATTAGGGATTATCCTAGTTTGCAAGTCTTGCTTACTATATTGCTTAACTGAACCAACTCATTAAAACAGTAGTCCTCATTAGAACATTCAGCTCATATTGCCTGTGATTGGACCAAATAATCCTCATACCGATGGTAAAAACTTGACTACTGCGCCCCGATACTGGCAAGTAATCAGTAATCGCATAGAAAAAAACTGATACATTAAACGTGTAAAATACAATGTTCAGCAAAACACTTTTCGCTACGAACCTGTACAATTTACGCAAGGAATTTTTAATACCGCCATTTGTCTTGATAATCTCAAAAAACCTTGCTAACTTATCGAACCCAAAATAAGACATTATGCACACCAATTCTCTCCTTCCCACCACCTAAAAGCAGGTGAAATCTTCTTCGTCTTCTTTTGCAGAAGTGATGCTATATTGTTTCATGTATCAGCATTAACAAAATTCTTATTTAGATCAAATTAACCACATGAAATGGTTGAAAATCATCCTTCCGCATTTGTTCTATATACATATTATCCAATTGACAATACTTGAGCTTCCATGTGTTGAAAAAGTACGTCAATTTATTCTTTTACAATTCAATCAAATGATTTTGATTATGTTAATTTACTGAGATGCTTGGCTTCTGAGAAGATGAACTGAAGGGGCAAATATATACTTCAGTATCACGATCCCCGTCACAATCACAGCTGCTAGTTATGGCGTCAGGACTGGAGAGCTATATAAACCGTATCCTTGTATTGAGTGTTTTTTCATCACTAAATTATGTTTTAAGTTGTTCAGCATGTTGTATAACGTTATATGTGAATATTCGTTTATCATGTAGTCTTTGCTGTAGAGGATTATGTGTGTTCCTTGATAATGAATTTAGTGCTTGTTCAACTGTGTTGAAAAGTTCTACTGCCGCGAAACAAACTAACCCAATGTTTTACAGCTAAAGGAATTTGACAGTCTATATCAAAAACGTTCTACAGGATATATTCCGCAGATGTGAGCCAGATGTTTTTATGGTAGGTCTCAGCGTTGCCAGAGTGTACGATAATGTTGGGCTCCGGTTGATAGAAAATAATGATTATAAAACGTACGATAATTTTAGGATTGGATAGAGTACGGTATACATTTTCTACTGGTGTTTTCTTTGTGCATAAGGAAGAATAGCTGTTTGTGCGGAAATAAACAGAGACAAAAAGTCGATTGTAAAACGAAGGAACAAAGGCCTCTTTCACATTATCCGGCGATTTACCGGATCTGGTTTCGGCCCCTTTCGTATTATTCGGCGTTTTGCCGTGGATGAAAAATATGCGAGCAGGGTTGCTGTGCAACTGAAGAAACAACTCTGTGACTCTTGTCGTGTTGTGGTGGTTGTAATGGACAGATGCAAAATGTGTTTTCTACTCGCCTTGTTAAGACTCCGGCAAAAAAAAAAAAAAAAAAAAAAAGAGAGACATATTGGTTCACCCTGATTTTTCTATACTGTTGCCACAATTAAGGGAAGACGAAGGAAAATTCTTTAATTACTTTCATATATCTATCGCATCAACTATTGTCATTCATTAGTTTTGTAACGTGGCTGTAGTGGACAAATGCAAAATAATATGCATTTTATTCGCTTTGTTACCAGGCCCGTAGCTAACCCAAAAATTTAGAGGGGGCCCGTTAGAAGTTAGGGGGGGGGCGATCCAATCATAGTATACTTCATCACCATATTATAGTTCATTTGCAAGCCTACCGTGAAACTTTTAGGGGGCCCGGCCTCCCTAGCACCCCGTGGATACGGGCCTGTTTGTTACCGAAATGAGAGAACATCCACATACAGAAAAGATGTGCACTTTTTATTAGAGAAGCGGTATTTTGGAAGAGATTTTTCTGTACTGTTTCCACAATTGATAAACTTGGGCAAAATAGCAGCCCGGTTCTGGATACTATTATTATTATTTAAAATACCGTCCCGGTATTCAACTGTTGTGACTGAGAAAACCAGGCTAAAGTCCTCTCGGGATAGTCAACCGTTGAGGTCTATCCGAGAATCTCAAGCCAACATTCAGCCACTGACCCCAAGACTGGTCTGTAGGCATTATTATCAGGGTTGGCTGGTTTAAACCAGCTGGTTTTTTCAAAAAAACCAACTGGTTTAGACCAAAAAACAAAAAAATGTTCGTAAAAGTGTAAGTGTTTGTAAAATCTTGATGAACACAAATTTGTGGGTTATCACGTTTCACTCCCGTATATTATTCGTATTATATTCAGACCTAAATTCCCCATTCATTACTCAAAAAGATTATACTACAAAAGCAACTTTTTTTTTTATAAGTTTATAAATGTTTATTTTGTGATTTTTTTTTTGTAGTTGTTATTATTGTTATGTAATTGCAATTGAAGAAAAATTCTAAATATTGTTTCGTTTTAATGTTTACTATTGATAAAATACATCGAAAATGCCGTACTTTTTGTGTGGGGGGAGGGGGGAAGACCCCACGAGAGGCATTTAGTGAAATAAGTATCTTTGGTATCTTTTTATGTATAAATGAGTCTGAGCACAAGTGGACTCAAATAATTCGTATCTTTATTCACTTTTCTTATTGATATGCAGATTAAGTCGGTGTATTTCTTTAATTTGGACCAATAAAAGTCGTTGTTAACTAACTTGAACTAAATTAGTTCCTCTACTCCGTCGTACTTTGAAATTGTTCATATGTAATTCTGTGTAATGGTTTCACTTGTGCAACTGTTTATCTTTTTGTCCTTCTCAAATGACTCTTGACAGTTATATTAAGAAGCATGTAAAGATCAGTACAACGTATTTTTTTAAATCAGGATTCCTTCATGAGTGAGTCGGCAGACGTATCGCATTTGTGGCCAATTAGTCCTGGTTCCGAGTTCAAATGGAGGACAATTTCTCTCGGATGTAACTCGAGAAGCGGTTTTTATTCCGCTTTAAGCTTATGTGACCCCTTCCAGCATAAACCGGTTGTTGCATAATAACATCAAGGCGAAACAAACTTATTTCTGTCCATATATGATATGAATATATAGAGCAAATCATTTAAACCATAAAAACCTGGTTTAAACCAAAAAAAAAAAAAACGTGTTTTTGTGTTTTTTTTTAATAAAAACCATGGTTTTTGCCAACCCTGATTATTATTATTACTAGCTGTTATGCCCGTTCTTCGCACGGGTCAGATAAAATATCAATGTAAACAAACTGAACAATGAGAGAAGAATTAAGAAGCGTTTCTAAAATTAGATACATTTTGTGTGAATATATATCCAACAATGTGCGTGTTTTCATTGGGAAGGCCGATGGGGGCTGAATTTGAACGGAAACACTATCGGGAGTACCAATATGCATATGAGCGACCTCGATAAATATGAATTCGACACAAATATTGGTCATTTTCTACTACTTTTACATGTCCCCGTAAACGCCCCCTGAGACCCCTCCCTGGTTCGACTTGTGAAAAAATCGCCTCTGGCCTTCAGCCGATACCGCAAAAGCTATGAATTTGACACTAACATCTGTCATTTTCTACTACTTTTACATAGAAAGTAAACGCCTCTGTGATCCTCTGGTTCCAATCTTGAAAAAACAACGCCTCTGGCTTCCAGTCGACGGGGGCTGTATTTGGAAGTCAACGCCTTGGGAGTATCACCATTCATCTCAGCGACAGCGAAAACTATTGGTTTGACACTAATATCGGTCCTTTTCGATTAATTTTACATGTCTCGCAATTCTCCACCCCGGTGACTCCCGACCCGCATACAATGGTGGCTGAATTTGAAAATCATCGCTAATGAAAGTATCACCATTTATCTCAGAGACCGCGAAAACTGTGAATTTCACACTAATATCGGTCATTGTGGATTATTTTTTACATTTCTCGGTGATCTCCTGGCCCAAGTTCCTTAGCTGATGGGGACTAAATGTGAAAGTAAACGCTATCTTGAGTTTCACCATTGAGCTCAGTGACCCCGAAAGCTATAGATTTGACATTAATATAGGTCATTTTCGATTATTTTTACATGTCTCGAAATTCCCCCCCCCCCTCTGGTGACCCCCGGCGCGCATACAAATGGTGGCTGAAGTCATCGCTAATGGTAGTGTTACCATTGATCTCAGCAACCGCGAAAACTATGGATTTGACACTAATATCGGTCATTTTCTGCTACTTTTACGTCCTGGTAAACGCCCCCCTGAGACGACCTGGTTCGAATTTTGAAAAAAAAAAAAAAAAAAAAACGCATCGGCTTGATCCGGAGCCTGGACCAAGGTACCCGTGACCAAATTTTGGTAACTTTCGGTCGACTCGTATGGTCCCCAGGCCGCACAAAGACAGACACATAAACACTTTATTTTATTTATATTAGATTTTATTATTATTATTATTATTATTATTATTATTATTATTATTATTATTATACTATTTCGGGTTTATTCTTTTGTTTTAAGCGTTCCGACTATTGACTCAAGTTTCTTTAAAGCAATGCTCTAGTCCCTGAATTCAGAGGACTATTCAAGAAACTACAGCCAGATAATTATATATAAAATACGGTATATTTAACAAATATCACATCATGAATTCTCTCTTGCTTTGCGTAGCAAAATAGTACATAAATATATAGCAAAAGACTGTATTGCTGAAATATTTGATAGTGTATATTTCAATTTTGGGTCACCACAAATTTATAGAAGCTCATTTGTCCAGTGCTACCCGAACATCTCCCAATCTTCTATTACATAGAAATATAATAATTTATATTGATTTCGACACTTTGGTAGTATTGGTCGTTTTCAATTAATTTTACTTGTCATTTTTTCCGATACATTTTATGTACAGGTTTGGTTAATTACTCCAGATGTACTGGACTAGAACATAACCATATACACAAACACACTCCACACACACACAAAACCACACGCTCCCATATTATAGCAGCCACTTTCTGCTCTTTCCTGGCAACACTTGCTTCCTCCCCAACACCCATCCGGTAGTTTGCCGCGTATATGTGAAGAGCTTCATTGCTTGTAATGTCCCGCTTGGCTATACACGGCGATTTGCCGCGCCGGATTCTAGCTGGGAGATCCGTCTGCTTTTGCTCGCCGAATAAATGTCCGACGACGGCCGCACATATGTGAAGAGCTTCATTGCTTGCAATGTCTTTCTACCTCGTCCGGCAATTTGCCGGAAACGGATCCGGCAAATCGCCGGATAATGTGAAAGGGACAAAACGACATTTTTCTTTTTGAGTCCCTAACCCCTTTTGTGGACAAACCTCAGGTCAGGAAATTGACCATAAAATCACAATGAAACTCAGTTCTCTTTTTGTTGGGCGAGGGGAACAAATGTAGCATTGTTCTGCCCTTTATGTACCTCTACACAGAATACTGGTACATCAAATATTGCGAACTGACAATCCTTACTGCTTTTCCACTTTTTCCTCCCATTAGTAATACGATAATTTCGGGTTAAGTGCCGTATCGCCTCACCAATTTTAGGAAATTTACCAGGTCAATTGGACAATTTATTTAAGTGTGTGAGAATGAATGAGTGAAAGTGAGATTTAAGTGGAATACTCAACGTGAAGAAAGTTGTTGTTTTTATTGTTTTTTTTTTTTTTTTTTTTTTTTTAATGTTCTAAGCGGCACTGTATGTGGAGGCGGAAGGACTATTTCGCGGAGAGGTACATTTCTTATGATATAGTAGTGTAGAAAGCAGTGTGGAAATGGCGACCCTATGCCAAGACTGTGACATATCATGTCTTAGTTATGTGGAAGTGTATAAGAGTAACGAACGACAATTAAAGAAAATAGGCGTGTACAAGGGCAATGGATGTAATCCAACAAAATGTAACCGAATGCAGTACATTTTGGTGCTTTTTTAGTTTTCAAAGTGGTCCGGCGATACGCACAAAAGCCATAATTTCTTTCGATATGCAATAATGTTCAGTTATTGTGACGATAAATTGGTTTATCTAATGTGGCAACGCTGGTAGGTCTGGTTTAGGTCTGCGGACCAAGACTCCGCTCTACTTTCGGAGTGAGTTTACCGATTTCATGGTTAGGTACTGGTGCAGAATTGTCTGTCATGATAATAATTTTACGGTTAAAATGAATGAATAGATATGAAAGATAATTATTCAGGACATTAAGTTTTACTAGGAAACCATTATAAAAATGTACATGTTTACAAACGTAATTTTACTAGTGTCAAACAAACGAATACTAGGGTTAAAGTGAGTGAATGCATATCAAATACTAATTGCTGTGAAGATTAAGAACAATCTGACAAATTTAGAAAACATTTTTCTTCCACTTTTCCTGCTTTAAATAATTCGCCTAATGTTCCGCATAGGGCGACCCCAGATTAGATCCACGTGAACCCATTTTCAATGTTCTAGTGCTATTTATTTGTTGTTATTTTAATATTACTTAACTAGAATTACTACTTTTAATTTTCGTCATTCATTTTTAACTGTGAAATCATAAATATTTCTTTATTTTCAGTCTTTGCTCCTCGCTGTATTGTATTACTTCGCAAAATTAGTACCTTCCGCTTGTTGAGTGTTGCAAACAAGATACTATTCAGAAATAACGAAAACAATGAATTCTTATATTCTCATGTTTCCAATCAGCAATATAAACAACACTCTACTACAGTAGTATTTAAATAAACTTTTAGAGGGACGATGGGATGAAGCCCCCTCTCAAACATGTGAGCAAGACAATTACAAAACTCATACGTACAGAAATACTTCTTCCCTGTACTAGGTTGTCACACAAGGGGATGAATTTCTCTTAGCAGGAAATGCACTCTTACTACCTTACAAAGTGTTTATAAAAGGAGAATTGCATTATCGGGTGCAGATTGACTTTCGGAGGACTGAGTATAACTACAGCGTGTGCACATGTTGCATAAAAACTGCAGTTCATAAACTACAAACTAAACTACAATTATTTATTCTTTTATCAACCTCGGTATGATTTTATTTTCAATTATTTATTCTTACTTTTAGCAGTGTCAATTTATAATACTAATATATGCTGATTAAGTATTTTTTTAAAAAAAAATTTCAAAAGTAAACAACCTATATTGAATGAGACTGTTCAAACCAAAGAAATTTTAATAGTAATTTGTGAAGTTAAATTCTGATGGGTATGCTGATTTATGATATATTTGATTTTTTTTTTTTTTTTTTTTTTTTTTTTTAACATTTTCCTGCAAGCTTTATGTTATGAAAATTTCTATTGATTATAGAAATAAAGTGTATGAGCCGTGGATAGAATATTTTATTTTTCTTTCAAACAGAGAAACATTTTACTTAAATTTAAGTGGCTGAGAATAAAGTAATGTGCAATGTGTGTCAAATATTGATGAGGTTCAGAGCAGTACATGAACAATACACTCTCTATAAAATTTGAATAGTACAGCTGTGAAGAAAACAAAGGTGTGTTGTTTTCTTAGTGCAGCCGGAGACGAAAATAACCGAATTCTGAAGAAATTCATTCTTTTAGTTTATAATCATTTTCTTTTCCAAAATTTCAGTTTGGAATATTATTATTATTATTTTCCGTTGCGCTAAATTCAGTTTGGGATTATATTGAAAGTATTTTATTTTGTCTGGTAGGCCAATTACAGACTAAATATAAGATGTCCATAGTCCTCATTGCCAACTCCACTGGGAGGTCGACTTCCTGTGTCGGTGGTTTGTGGTTCGCAACCTTTTACTCGAAGGGTCGCGGATGACGGACTGCAGGCCTGGATTTTGGGCTGCGAGTTGAGATGGAAGAGGACCTGAAATCATATTCTTTGGGCAACATTTGAGTTCTATTTTCCGGAGACAACTGGTTTGGTGAATGGATCGGTGATTGTTGGTGGCATACCTTCACCGGGCCCAGTAGGTTCGCGACCACCAGTCAGTGATACATTTACACAGTCCGAAGGAAAGTGAACATCATACACAAAATTACACTAATTCATTCATTATTATCATTATTTTATTAATATATTTGTAAAAGGATTTTTTTCAGAACTTGAAGTACCACTGGTCATCAGGTTTCTTACCAAAGGAGAACCACGAGCGACTGGTGAAAGTGTACTGGGATGCAGCACCATAAGCAATTCAAATGAGGACGAGAATCCATTGAGGATGACCCTCGCTTCGGGAGACCTGCGGATGTAGTCACCGCGAAAATGTGCCACAAAGTTGAGGACATAGGTCTGCAGAATCGCCGAGATTGCAGCAGCATGTGGCATATCCAGAGGATCCGTCCTGACTATTCTGCGGGACCGCTCGTTGGGTCCCTAGAAATGCTCACGCGTGCACAGAAGCAGTGCCAGATGCAGCTGTCCCAAGACTTGTTTCACTTCTTTGAGGAGAATCAGGACAAATTCCTGGCTCAACTGGTGACAGGGGGGCGAAACCTGGATACACCACACACCAACAGGCTGTTTCCCAGTGGTTTGGAGGCCATGATATTTTTTTTTTTTTTCTCTGGGATTTCTTCACTGCCTACAAGGTGGTGACAGTGCATAGATCTCCATGGGAACTACGTCGGAAAACAGTGATGACAAGGTGAACCTATCTGCATTCCTGCCTGTTTAGATGGATAACTTATTGGACGCCCCTCGTAAGTACATATTAAATTTTCTAGCTTTCGCTGTAGTATTTGTAAATTTCCTCTTTATTTCATAAACACGTTATTAATTTTCCTTAACTAAAATTCAGATACTGTATCAATCATTACTTCAGATGGCCGGAATTTCGTTGTAAGTATTTCATGTTGTCTAAGAAAAAACTCTTTATTGATATTTGACTAAGTAAGGTACTTTAATAAATAATGTGCTTTTAAAAAAAATAATAATTTGAATTGATTGTAAAGAACGGAATTTAGCCTTGTATATAGAACATTTCCTGAAGTTTGGGTATTAGCCGTTTTGCTTAGAGATGTAATACTTGTGCGGAAATTATTTTATAAAGATCTTCCGAATGGCATGCCACTCCAAGCCCTTTGCTTTTTAAAATTTGTGAGTTAATCCAGCCTATAATTCTGATTATTGCTAAAATCTGCTATGATTTATTTACCTCAAAATGCGAGCCTTTCAAATTAATAGAGGTCTTGACATTTTTTGAATGCAATTATTTTGTTTGTTTGTTGGGTTAAATCTTGCAACTGGAAACGAAATCTTTTACATCCCACGTTGTGCCCTTTAGACTAAAGGTTACGGATGATTAATGAAAGTGAATGATTATGAAAGAATTGTGGCGAAGTGAATGTTGAAGGAACGGAAGAATCCGTAGAAAATCTACGATGTTGTTCATCACTAACCCATGTTCTCATGTTCTAGCAATTTAAATTCCATACCAACTGCAAAATTTAAGAAATTTTGTAAATGCGATGACAGTACAGTATTCACTGTAGCTTGTCGACATACCGCAAAATTCATTAATTAGAAATAGTTATCCTGTGCCTGTTGTTTATACAACATCAATACTTACATAAGTGAGATAGATTGCAGACTACTAAGCGTTGTGTCAATTTCATAGAAACATTCGAGCTTTCGGAAGAGATTTACCAAATAAATCTATTGATCATTTCTTACAATGTATGGCTGAGTACTTGTTCGAGACTTTCTGTAAACTCTCTAATGCAGAAGTTAAGAGCCTTCCACAATGCAATTAAAAAAAAAAAAGTACTATCGCCAAATCATTAAGAACGTAAGATAACTAGGGTTTATTAATTTATATAATTGTATAGTAGCTACCTACTACAACACTCTCCCTCCTAAGATTCAATAGGCATAGTCCAGATCAATTCAGGCAGGTAAACAAAAAATCATACGTTGATAGTCTCAGACGTTATTGAATTTAACATATGTTAAAATTCATGACAATATAAGAAACGTATATTTTTTTGTTTCGTCCAAAAAAGTCCTGGTCCAAGATAGATGTCACCAAAGATAGCACCTCGGACGCCATTTCTCACCTGCGATTTTCGGCAAAACATTAAAATGCTGTACTTTTGGAACGGTTGAAGATATTTTGTTGCTTTTTGTTTGTTATGGTTTGAGAAGTGAAAGTTGTTGCTTTTCTTTCAGTAGGGTTCGATAGAAAGGAAAGAACTTTAACATAAATGTCTAGTTTAGCAACTTGTAGATATTGAGAAAAGTGTCAGCAAACACTGAAACTGTCTGGTTGAAGTACAAAAATTCTTGATGCAAGGTAAGACTGTTCATATTTGATTTATGTATTTTAAATCATCCGTCAACAGTTAACTGGTGATACTGTTGTATTTTTATTTCTTGTGTCCTAGTGTCAAATGAATTTATGCCACCTGGTGGTACATTTTAGAGGCTAAGAGAGGAAAAGGAGTGAGTAGATAAGTTTTACTGACTGTAGTGCTATTCTTCGGAGCTTGATTCGTAAGAAATAGGCGAAGAAGGAAGAAGAGAGAAATCTTATTTCCAAATAGCATCGTATTATGCAAATTTCTGTTTGTTTAAGCAAAAGTATTCAATAAAAAAGAGATGCTATTCAGGTAATAGAAAGGAGATAGTGGAGATAATACTGGAGAAAAGTAAGGAAGTGTATTTTGAATGTTGCCTTTCGTAAGTGTGCGTAAGCAAAGAGAAGAGTGATTGAAAGATGAAGTAGCAAACTAAATATCTTATATTTACTATCAATAGATAAGGTGTGCAAAAATTTACATACACCCACTTACACTGTATTAATTGAATGCAAGCGGTTCCGGGTTCAGTTCCCGGTAGGGACACTCGATCGAAAATGTGTAAAAGCTTTTTCAGGCCAGCGATCGTGAGTGAGATTTTCCTGGGTTTTCTTCATTCACACTAGACAAATGTCGGAATGGTACCTAACATACAGGTTCCAGACCACTTCCTTCCTTCCCTTTCCCCAGATAGTGTAATAGCCAAGGGGCGTCATTTCTCATACGTGACGGGCTAACATGACCGTAGATGCCGAAAGCCCAGAAATCTAAATCCTAATCCTGTATTAATTGAATTTATTTCAGGGCACCTTAAAAGGGTTTGATCAGACCATCAATATTATCTTGGATGAAAGTCACGAGCGTGTGTACAGTAGTGGCCAAGGAGTTGAACAAGTGGTTCTTGGACTTCATATTATACGTGGAGATAATATGTAAGTATATCAAATG
Organism: Thermobia domestica; assembly: GCF_964235325.1. Classification (NCBI taxonomy): domain Eukaryota; kingdom Metazoa; phylum Arthropoda; class Insecta; order Zygentoma; family Lepismatidae; genus Thermobia; species Thermobia domestica. The sequence goes on along the minus strand of NW_027657140.1, from coordinate 13,998 downwards.
GATTTACAGATCAGACTAAAATGTTAATACACCCATCATAGTTTATTATTATTATTATTATTATTATTATTAATTATTAATTATTATTTTCGAATCCCAGTCATTTCATTATCACGCTGCTAGTAACGTGTGAAGCTGTAAAGTGTAAAAGGAGTCACAGTTATGGAGGAATTGTTAAATAAAAGGTGAAATTTTCTTCTATACTAGAGAATCGCTTACAAGTAATATGTACTTCACTGTTAGGAAAAAACAAACAATAATAGATGCAACACTAAAAATCTTAGTTTGTACTTTCAACTGCCGCTCGTGTTTAGGACATTATTCTACACAATATTTCAACTCTATCTCTGGAATCGCCTTCAAGTGCATGATACGATAATGTAACCAATAAAAATAGTTTCTGCTAGCATCACACCTGTACTTTAGCTCTTTTAAATTTTTTCGACTATATACAGGCCATTGCGTCGACCTTCGGAATTTGCTTTATAAATCTCGAGTAAAGCTTTTCACACCGGGTTTTTGGCATTTATTCAGGTATGAAAGCATCAAAGAACATGTTTTATGGGCATTTTGCAGTCCCGTATGCGATGCCTGGAGGCAATGACGTCACAAACAACGAAGGCGGCTTTTAAAGAAAGTAAATTTTAGAGCTGAAAATTGACTGAAAATGTATTATCGAGGGAAAATTGGTAAATCGGCTATAGCGTCAAGACTATTTTTCCCCGTACATTCTTCGTTCCTCATTATTTTCATAATGAAGTTATATATATAATCATTCGCTTGTGTGTATCATATATTTGAGCGGAAAAATTCGCGATAAAAGAGGATTTTTTTTTTTTAAATTTCCGCGAGCGAGAATTTCTCGCATTTGGTACGTAATAGGGAAATTTGACTGATGCAGTTGGAAACTCTGCTTCATTACAAAAAAAAAAAGCGAGGTACGAACCATGATCTTAGCGTCAATAGTGTTTGTACTGTAGCTGCTTGAATGAAAGCCTAAAAATTACCTTAAAAAAATTTTAAAGGGTTAAGGTTGATTCCAGAGAGAATTGAAATATTGTATATAATAATATTCTAAACATAGCGGCAGTTTCGGGTACCAGATGAGATTTTGAGTTTTGAACTGTGTACCCAAGAGCTCAATTTAGTAATAATAGATCCAGTTTACCATTTAATATTGTATATTTTTTTGTAAATAAATAGATCATATACTAGTTTAGCAGAATAAAAATTACCGACTGCATCAGATAGGCAACTAACGACACATTTTTTAGCGCCGTAAAATTTAGTTTTTCTAGACGAAAACTAATCAGAATTTATATCTAAATATATATATATATATATATATATATATATATAGAAAGAGAGAGAGAGAGCTCCGAGATAAGCGTTAGCGTACACGCCTTTGGCGTAAGAGACCCGAGTTCGATTTCCGGCGGGAGTTCATGTGGTTCAGTATATATATACAGGGTGTAACTTAATTAATGCAACAATGCTTCAGCCGTCGATACTGTTCACTGACTAGGCCACGTTTGGAAAGAATGCTATCGTCAACATGCATAACACACACAGATGCACATCCCTATGGTAAGGTTGTCACTTATCATCAACACCAATTTGGACTCAATGTATGGATCACCTGATCAGCCCACACATGCTACCCCCAAGACTGAATGGAGTACAATATTTGACCTTCCTGCAGGATATACAGCAGGAATATTTTTTTTCGATATTGTTTGAAGAAGGATATGTTAGATATCCGAAACCGTTATTATAATTTAAAATAAAGTGTGTTTTAAGCTTTGGTCAGTGTTCCTTTTGTTAAAAGAAACAATATGTTAAAAAGTTAGTATTATCAAGGGATATGAATCACTCGTTAGTGAAAGGTGAGAACTCTGCTTGCTTTTGACAGTTAATGCACATTTTTCTCAACTGGCCTTCTGGTAGGGAATATTAACAGTAACAACGTTTCTTTATTTTAAAAAATAGACCTGGAAAATAATATAAATAGTCCTGAAAAACCCGGAGTAAGCCTGGAATTTAAAAACAAACATCTAGTAGACACCTTGAGTTCAACCGTGTCCTCTGTCATTTTATGATTACGAAATAGAAAATTAAAATACAGGGTGTCCGAGAAGTCCTTCCCTGATTACAGAAATTGATAACTCAGGCTAGAAATAAGATAGAAATATGAAACTGGTGTTGAATTGTTTACAAACTATAAAAGTTTTTGTCTGTGTTAGGTTTGTTCTGTTTTACCAAGTCTCAATTTTTTTTGTTTTAGGTTTGTAGTACGTAAGTAAGAAGCCATGCCAACCAACCAGGAGAAGGCACAGTGTGTCCTGTGGTACCATGAGACACGATCACCAACCACGGTGCAGAGACAGTTCCAGACAACATTTGGGGGGACTCCACCTGATGTCAAGAGCATTAAAGCCTGGTATGAGAAGTTCAAGAACACAGGGTCGGTTGCTGACCTTCCGAGGTCTGGTCGACCAAGAGCCTCAGCAGACACGGTGGAGGCTGTGCGGCAGTCTTTTCTGAGAAGTCCTAAGAAATCGGTGCGCAGGGCCTCACTTGAATTACAGATGCCAAAAAGCTCTATCCATGACATTTTACATTTATTGTTTCGTGCTTACAAAGTGCAACTCGTTCAGGCCTTGTTGCCCAACGACGGTACACGTCGATATGACTTTGCGGTCGAAATGCTATCACGTATTGAGGACGATAATGGTTATCTCAGACGAATTGCCTTTTCCGACGAAGCGACATTCTTTGTCAGTGGAGTAGTGAAACGCCATAATGTACGCATTTGGGGTTCAGAACCCCCCAGGGAGGTCAGGGAGTTCACCAGAGGCAGTCCAAAGGTGAATGTTTGGTGCGCGTTATTGCACGATCGAATTATCGGGCCATTCTTCGCTGAGGATACCATCACATCTGCAGTGTACCTGGATATGTTGCAGCTGTATGCTGTTCCTCAGCTGCTTCAGTATCGCCCCGATGTCGTTTTTCAGCAAGACGGTGCACCACCTCATTGGGGTTTGGACGTCCGTGCCTATCTCGATAGGACATTTCCTGGGCGATGGATTGGTCGTGATGGACCAACAGCTTGGCCTCCACGCTCTCCTGACATAACCCCATTAGACTTCTTTTTATGGGGTTATGTCAAGGATGAGGTCTACCGAACACGTGTACTAGATCTTGAAATCCTGCAGCAACGAATAACCACAGTCGTTGCATCGATCCCTCCAGTGATGTTGGCTAATGTGTGGATGGAAATTGAATATCGCCTAGATGTGCTACGTGCTACCAAGGGTGCTCATGTGGAAGTGTACTGATGTGACCAAAACTTTTATAGTTTGTAAACAATTCAACACCAGTTTCATATTTCTATCTTATTTCTAGCCTGAGTTATCAATTTCTGTAATCAGGGAAGGACTTCTCGGACACCCTGTATAGAAATGTTGCTATTGAGAGGCAGAATTTTCAAAAAGGGTGAAAGCAAAGTGACGTACGTAACATGTTGACTTCCTTTTTTGAATTTCTTTGAGTGTAGCGACCTTCATAATGAAGATATCGCTTTACTTCTTTTTTTATTGAAAATATGGGAAATTCAGCATTAAGTTCGCATAAAATACAGCATCAATCAATTATCAGTAGAAATTGTACGAATGTGCAAAACGTCGTGACGTGCGCACAATGAAATGAATATGGAAATCATACATCGAGAAGAAAACGGTAAATTCTGCTGTGCTGTTGCATATGTATGCTCGAAGAAAATTGTGTGTATAGGCGACTACTGCTTTTATTTCTGCATTGCAACCGAGGTTTTCGATGCATCGGTATCTTAGCAAAAAGCATGTTTCGTGACGTACGTACCAGCGTGCATTTTGACTAGAAAAAACAATTGGGGAGGAGTGAAGGCTCGAAATTGAAAGTCTCAACGCTTATTGGAACATTGAGAAAAAGGAGGAAAAAGATTTACAAAACGTGATCATAGATCGATTGGAAAGCCACACAAGAAATATAAACCAATATAAGTTACTGACATTTATTGATGATAGATAACGCACAGTCGTGTGTAAGTAGCTGTTTACAAAACTCAGCATAATATGAAAAATAGAAAAATGTGCATACAGACGTACAGTGTGACACTTTAATTAGTAATGTTCAAGTCTTTCAGGTGCTTGTGGGCAAAAGTGAAGCGACCTCGTTTCTCACGGGGTTTTGGAAGAACTTTCTGGATGCGATTTCGTTTCACAGAATCAAAGTTGTCTATTCCGTGATCATTTCTACACATGTATTTCACTCGGTACATTTCATCACTTTCGATAGCTGTTACGTGTCCCACATATGTTTTATGTCTCCGGCCGACTGCATGTGTCACTGCAACATAACTTCCGATCTCGATGTCAACATTTTGGGAGGAAAGCAGTTCGTCACTGACACTTTGCGAAATATTTTCCTCAGGTTCATCTGGACCTGTGTCACTTCCACTGCTGCTGAGCAACTGTTCACTTGGCAGTAGATTGCCATGTGCAATTAATATGAGTTTTTCAGGATCGGCACTTGTGTTCTCATATATCAGAGCAACAAACCTTTCAGCAGGAAAAACTTATCTTGCGGACTTGATTCCTTTTAATTGCTGGAAGTTCACGTCCATGAAATGTTTAACAAACGGAAGATCGTACTTGGCTGTATCTTGGTGCGATATAATAAGGCATTCAATTTGCTGGGTATTTTTGACAGCTATTGAATGGAAATCACTAGCGTTGTTCACTCTGCTTTTCCTTGAAGAACACGGAACTACACTGCTCTTTTCATCTTTGCTCCGATTCCATCATATGTCCCCTTTCCGTGATAGCTTTCGTGAAAATTCCAGTCTGTTGGTATAATTTAATTTAACAGCGTTAGGTAGGCCATAGAGTTCCAGTTTTTAAAATGTTGGTTCGCTCCGTCTCACAGTGCGTCGAGTATATGGGAGTAATGGACAAAAATAAAACAAATCATACTGAAACTTTTATCACATGTTTATTGTGTCGCAAGGCGTTCTTTGCTCACTTAGACTGAAGCGAAGTTGTTCTTGAAGTTATCGAACTTGACAACTGTACTGATATAGAAAATAATATTCTGTTTAGGGACGTAAAAAAACTGTTAGATATTTAAGGCCTTATGCAGAGTAGTTCTGACATGTGATTAGTGTCATACTAAAGAGTTCGACTAACATATGTTTCCTGCAGTAGTTAGGCCTTTAGGGTCATTCCAGGCGAAAGTGAGCCTGAACCCAAATTTTCGAAAACTGTCAAAACCAATGCATTTTTACATATATATGAAGTAAATAGAACGAAATTTACTTTTTCCCAAAGAAAAACTTATTTATATTTAGAATTCACGTAAAATTTTAAGTCTAAATCGTGAATTTGTAACATGACAGCTGCGAGGAAATTTTTTATTCTTGTTATCGTCAACATTTTACGGAAAATTGTGCATGTTTGGCTGAAGTAACTTCGAGCTATTTAAGATGCTTCTTTTTGCTACAAGCTGCAGTTGAAGAAGTGTTTACAGAATAAAAATTGTTTATAATATCATTAAAGATATAAACGTCAACTTGAGTGTCCTGCCCGTGACAGAAAACTACCAAAAGTTATTGTACTGAATTACTAAATTTGAGAATGGGGTTCGTACTTAGTAGAAGTAACAATTTGCATGGGTACTTCACATTTACCAAATTGTGGACTAATGCTAATAATATATTTCGATTTATTTCAATTTGAAAACTTGTCCTGCCCGTGACAGTGGACATGCCATTGGTGGGAAAGTTTGTGTACATTGGTTATTCATGATAGAAATTGATTCCATGTGTACTAAAATAAAGTTTTCTAAGCATGAACATTATTTACTTAAATAGAGGATTATCTATTACTGTCAGTATGATGTTTAACTTAAAATAAGTGCCATATAAATATTATCATTAGCGTCACCTTTCTGTTCGTTTCAAGGCAGCAGCAGATGGGATTGGAGTACGTACAAAACGGCCAGTATGGAACTTTGTGAAACAAAATAAAGTAATTGTAGAATGTGCTGCTGATTTCGTAGCAGCTCTAAGCTCTTCGTTTCAAAATATATATTTTACTACTATCATCAGCAGAAATTGAAAAAAAAAAAAAAAAAAAAAGACGCTTTGAATAAAAGACGGGAAAATGCTCTTGTCAATTGAATGTCCCCAATCAAAACAGTTTTTCCTGCAATTTGACAGCAAAAATTTGGTAGTTCGTCGAACTTTTAAATCAGAGCTTCATCCCGTGTAAAATCTTTAACTCCTAACAGACTTTTATTCAGATTCTGAAAATGATGATTCCGAAAGACATGAAGCTATCCTGAGCGACGACTTAGGTTTGCATGTTAACAAGGCTTGTGTTAGGCCAGCTGTTGAAGATATAACACAAGGAACATTTTTGTTGATGGAATTTTTCTCTAGTGGACAGAAAAAGAAAGCATAGACATGCAACCAAGGATCTTACAAAATATTAGATATATTTTATAAGATCCTTGCATGCAACTATCTCACATAGCCCAGTGGAAGAGGACGAAGAAGTCAAGGAAATTCGTATGAAGGCCCTAAGCGAATGCGGTAAAATTTTCAAGACTGTTGAAGTGTCTTACATGCATTTCAATCAAACCTGCGATACCAGCAGTGCCGTGGCGTTGGGGGAAAGGGGCGACGGCCCCGGGCGTCAAAGTATGGGGGCGCAAAATTCAGGAGGAAAAAATAAAAGATATATAAAAATGGAAGGAAAAAGTATTAAAATAGTGCTCAAAATCAAGGAAAAGCGTGGTTCATTTTTGAAAATTTTCTTACGCATGGCGCCAACCATGGTGACGCTTTGCGGCTGGTCTGTAGACCTCACTCATATTTACGGGGGCACCGTCGTATACTCTCGCCCCGGGCGCTGATTTTCCACGGCACGGGCATTGGATACCAGCATCTATTTTATGTACTGTTAGACAGTGTTTTGTACGAATTTCCCTACAAGGTGCGTGTAAATGGGCAAATAAAACCATTTCCTACAGTGTAGGTGGTGAGAAATAAGTGTACTACATATTTTTATATTATGTGATAAAAGCGAGTCCCAAGTAAAGTAAATAGAACTATTTGTGTACAATGATATAACAGAACAGCCGAAATTGACTTATTTTCGATTTTATTTTAGTTTTCAAATCATTCTTATTGAGATTGTGTGTGTTGATTCGCACGGTGTCCTGCCCGTGACACAGTAAAGTTGAGTTTTTTCATTAATATAAATATTTGGCAAATTTCTCTTAAGTTTGGTAAAAAATTTCATCATTTATACTTTTCCGTATCATCATTTATAAAAACATTTTGAGCTAAGAATTCACAGAGTTTTGTAACATTCACTTGGTGTGTCGAAAATCACTTCTCTTTTTTGTCCCCGCCCGTGACAGACGATTAGGAATTAATATTTTCTACTCTAAACAGAAAAAAATACTGAAAACATCAGCTACATATACTCCTAAGTCTGTACTGCATCATACAATTAGCAGGATTTATGTTGTATTTTTAGAAATATACAACTTTAAAGCATCAAAAATGTAGTGTGAATGTCCTGCCCGTGACGATGGAATGGCCCTTTAGTTACGTCAAAACGACTCTGCATAAGACCCTTACTTTTTACGGCACTAACCCATACGACTCAAAACTACATAACACTAAAATATAATGAAAAGCAGTACATGAAATGACTGAAACAGTTCTAGAGATTTTTTTTTTTTTTTTTTTAGATCAGTCAGTACCATCACTGTCTAAGTTATCAAATTCCATAGCGACAGAATTATGAAGCTGGACATCATCATCAGCATCACTTTTGAAATAACTTTCCAGATTCGTATCTGTCCTTTTCTTTGCGTGAATATGTATCTTGGAGGAGACAATAGGGTCAGATAGAATAAGCATATGACTCATCAGGTCTAAATAAGTATTGAAGAGAGAAGTTACAAGATGTAGCCTAGTGTGACGGAAGACTTTGTGGAGGGCTTCTAAAGCTTCTTCCGCATAACCGACAATCCTTTCGACTATTCGTCATTTCTTGGTTTATTTAATTTCGCTGCTGCTTCTTTGGCAGCAAACGCAAGTTCCTCTGCCGATTTAGTCGCTACAAGAGGGTCTAAGCGCCTTTTCTTTGATTTTACTGAACACTCTGCAAACTGTTTACTGGTTCTACCGCGAGTAGAGCAAGCTACATCGGTCTTCACGTTGCTGTGATATCGAGCAGTTATCACTGTTGAGACATAGTCCGTAAGTGTACATGCACGATCAAACCACTCTTTATTTTTAGCTAGGAGAACCGACGAAACTCTGTGCGATATCCTCCATTTTTTGCTCAAGTTCATATTGATAACTTACTAAATTTCTCTAAACTGTTGTACACATCTTCCGTGGCGTCTTCAAGTTTGTAACGACTACAAATAGCCTGCATAGTTTCCGCTTTCTTCCGACTAGCACTGGTGGTTGTTATCCATCTTTCAAAAATGTCATTTTTTCAATGGTGTTTTCTTTCGCAATTTCACTAATTACAATCAATATTGCGGACTCTTGCACACACACTATTGCTGAATCCTAAGGAAATCATTAAAGGAAGATATTCCTGCAGAGATCTCAAGACATGTGTAGGCTTTTTTGAGATATTCCAAATATACCAGTAAAAAATTATTACCAATCGTTCGTCGTAAAGGAAAGGACGTATCTGTGCTATAACTGCCCACTAGTGACAAAAAGTCTCACCTTTCGCTTTGATCTGAAACACCACTGCGATCGCTGTGGAGATAATGACTCCGGTCGGTCTAATATAGTGTGACGTCACATCTGTAAGTGTGTCATCTCGACTCGGGTCGGTCTAATGTGGTAACTTTGTGCGCGTCATCTGTAGGCTGACGGGTTGTAATCAGTTTGTGGCTGTGGATCAGTGTGTAATCAGTTTGTGAATCGTTTGTGCTTCATTCCGTGCTATTTGCAAGTCTGAAGAAAATAGTTTTTTTTTTTTTTTTCTAATTTTTGTCCATTGGTCGACGCACTGTGCGTCTGTCCATTATAAAGGTGGATTTTTATAATGAACACTTCCAGCAAAAGCTTATTGATGATTAAAGACGGCTCATTGAAGACGGTTACTTCGAAGTACCATGGTTTTTCGTGTCAGATATCACTCCATAACTTCGCTCTTCATTGTTGAAGTATGCTACTGCGGTGTAAATGGTGACAGTAGAATTGGCTCCGTTTGACCTGTGGGCGGCTATAATTCATTTTGATGCTTAATTGCGTAATTTTCTGCGACGTCTGTCTGCAAAACCACTTCATCCACAAGTACCCCATTTTCATTTCTTCTTTGAAAGTGCTCAGTTTCCGGTTTTATCTTATGTTGTATGTGTGACGTCGATACACTACTAACTGTTTCTCCATTTCTGTCACATATGTTTGAAAGTCACAATGAATAGTTTCTAGGGAACCTCTCTTCCATTGATAAACTTCAACCAATTGCTCAGGATATTCTGGCTCACACAACATTCCTTAGCTATATGTTTTAACATTCGTACAGGTCATTCACTTATTCTTCATACATATCCCACTATCTGGATCGCGAACACTTCCCTCAACAAGCACGTTCTTTGTCATTGGTAGCTGGTTCCAGTAAACTTTGACACCATTTTTTGAATGTTCTCACAGTATGGACAACAGCAAGACAAGTGACCCTCTTGAGATACAGTAATGCATTCTTTGGGGCGAAGGTTTCAGAAACTAGTTACATTCATAGGGTATAGTTATGCAAATTCGGTAATGAAGAGCTGATATGCCTCGCTGATGTAAAACATCATGAGTCTCTTTAGCACCTTTTCCTTCTTCCCATCATTGCTGTACACGGAAACAATATTCTTTTTTCCAGGCAGCATTCGGGATATATCGACACGCTTGTAGAAATTAACTACTGCTGCGTTTGCGTTGCTTGTTAGTACGGTGCTTTTATGTTGTTTTTCCTTTTGTGTCACGCCAAACTGCTCCACTAATTTTTTAATCACACTGAATTTTCTGCTAGGGCTACTGGGAAGTATTTTTTACTTTTTGCACTGCTTTTGAAAAATGCATTACCGATATATCTTGATATGTCTTTTCTTCGTAATTCATTATATGCACTGTGATAATGTTTTTGTTCCTGAATTTTTTCCAAAACACTTGTTGATTTGTAAACAAACTGATTTCAAGATGTAAGAAATAGTTATATTTTAATTGCTTTTGCAATTTCTTTACCATTTTTCTACAGTCTGAAAATTGTATATACCATTTTAGCATATTCGTTCTTCTATACAATGTGTGGAACCTTCTTTTCCTATTTCCCAAATTTTTCAACTCTCTTTTTACCCAGGGACATTTGGTTGAACCATTATTCGTGTTATTCTGTGGAGTATTATTGTCAAAGCTAGTTTTAATTTTAATATATACCTGTCTGACTAGGCTATTAACATCATTACATGAGCTTTCAACTGTAAAGTTAGATAAATCATTGTAAATTGCTGTGAAATTGGCTTTCTTGTAGTCCTAATTTAAGTCTTGTTCCTTGTTACGTTACAAGTAGTTAAACTATTAGGAATTTCAACTATAAATGGTGGGCGGTATTTATCTTTCTTTACTAGACATGGAGAATTGTTAAATAACACTATTTCGTCTAGATTTGTAAGGAAAAGATCCAAAATCTTAGTATTGTCGTTAGCGTTATATGTATAATTATATTGCTTACAATCACCATGGCATCATGCACATCAATCACCACGCTGAAAGTAAGTGATAAACTGTCTATACAAGTTTTACTGACATTTCAGTTTGCTTTCAAAGTGTAGATGTCTCCATCCATCATATTTGATTTACTTTGAGGCTTGAATCGATGATTGTACCACGTTAAATAAAATTTTATTCAGGAACAGTTTACTATGAGTTCCTCCTGCAATTCGGCATTCCGCCATACAAGCATAAAGAAATGTCTACCTACAGGACCATGGGTAATTCGAAACGAATCAAAGAATTACTTTTTTGATGACGTAACTAAAAGCCAATCTCATCTGAACACCTAATTTTTATCCCTCTAAAATCTAAAAGATAATGGATTCGTAGATTACAAAAGAAATATGCTTTCAAAGAACGTAAAACATTAAGTATGGCCTAATAAGAAATTTTGTCGATTACAATAATTTCAATTGTGACGTATTCCAACCTATTTTCCACTTCTCTCGTAGTAATTTCGAAGATCTTAAACAAATAAATTGTAAAAAACAAATTAAAATCCTTGAAATAAACATCCTTACTACAAAATTATACGAAATAATAAACTATTATAACAAATCTTACATTACCTTTCCTTTCTATTTATAAAATATTGAAATTACAAGTAGAAAATAGTTGGAGAAACACAAAACTAAATAAGTAATTAATATCTTTAAAACTCTTCCATCTATAGCATGTTCTTAATTAATTTATTTTTCCTTGGTATGGATTGTTACATGAGATGTTACAATAGTATTCGAGGTGTGGCAATTAAATAACGAGACTGGTGTCATAAATGTAATGTATTGCAAAGAAAATTACAATTGACTGTTATCCCCTTTAATATACTCCCCTCCCCTATCTATACACCGCTGCATACGTGCCTTCCATTGTTCAAAGCAATGCTGTAGGTCATCAGATCTCACCTTGTTCAACAACTCTGCCGGTTTTCGTTTCACTTCTTCCACAGACTAAAAATGTGTTCCCTTCAATCCACTTTTCTCTTTTGGGAATAGATAAAAGCCACAGAGAGACAGGTCTGGAGAATAAGGAGTATAGTCGAGCACAGGACTGCGCTTGGCTGCTAAAAACTTCTTCACAGAAAGGGCATTATGGGCAGGCGCATTGTCTTGGTGGAGGATCCGTGCATCGTTCTTACACAAATCCGGTATCTTCTTCCTTATTCTTTCCCTCAGCTTGATTAGGACTTCTTTGTAGTAGGTCTGACTCACCGTTTGACCCTGAGGCACCCATTCAGTCATGATGATACCACTGATATCGAATAAAACGATGAGCATTGCCTTCACTTTCGACTTGCTCATTCGTGCTTTTTTCATTCCTAGCGATGTAGGAATCTTCCAGTGCATGGATTGACGCTTAGTCTCGGGTTCATACTGGAAAATCCATGTTGCATCACTTGTGATGACACGTGTTAGCAAGTCTGGTTCTGCTTTGAGTCGTTCCATGACGTCACAGCAAATGGTCTTTTGAATGTCTTTTTGTTCCTGAGAGAGGTTTTTCGGGACACTTTTTGCACAAACTTTTGTAGTGTTTAAATTGTCGTCCAAAATTTGTCTTACTGTCTCTTTGTTAATGTTCGTCATGTCTACAATTATCCGAATGCTCAGACGTTTGTTTTTCCGCACAAGTTCATTAATTTTTTGAACATTTTTGTCCGTTCTTGAACTCAAGAGCAGCCGGGTCGTTCATGATCTTCAACTTTCTCCCTGCCTTCTGAAAATCGTTTGTGCCATTCGAAACTTCGCACACGTGACATACTATTATCACCATAAACCTCTTTTAATATTGCACAACATTTGTTTTTTTCTTATTCTTTTTCTTTTTTCTTTTTTTTTTTTAATTTCACCAGAAATTTGATATTAATGCGCTGCTCAACTTCACTGTTCACCATGATTCCGGCACTACTACAGAACACTGTTCTCTTCATGCAAGCCTGTAGAAAAAAGAAAAGCTTTCAGAATCATGAAACGAACCATGGCTGCTCATGAAGGTTTAAGATCAACAACACATCGTTAGCTACATGTGCCTCACGATTCTGCGCGACAGGATGTGGGCAGTCTCGTTATTTAATTGCCACACCTCGTACACGTGCAATTTAGTCCATGTTATAATAGAATATCTAATATATTGTTGGAAAAACCAAACTGGAAACAGCTTTATACTGTTGCCTTATAAGTGCACTCTAAGATATGTATGTGTTATGTTAGTACAACGAAACGTACATTGAGATGACAAAGCACAACACACACATTGTGATGAATGAAGACAAGATTCAGGCTCCGAATGTAGTTATTCTGATCGTGATTATTTAGGCATTGAAGTGACAAGAACATACAACAGGTAAGAATAAAGTCATAAACAAAACACAACATAAAATAGATATGATTTTTTTTTTAAGTTTAAAATAAAGACGTGTAATTTCAATGATTTTTTCATTTCTCACCATCCAATTGTTTCTGCATATTAAACTGTTTTACCTTTTTGAATATTTCGTGTATTTTCATTCTTGAGAATGAGCCGCATTTAGCTATTCAAATTATCGGGAGAAATTTCTCTTTTTCGTTCTCGAAATCGTTCGTAAATGTCTCTGTATGTATCTTTTCATAGTAAATTTCTGTTCCAGCACTGAAACCGCCTTTCATACATATATAGTGTGCATTCCTTGTTCCTTGTTTTCACTTTCAAGTGTTATGTATAGTTTCCTTTTTTCTAACATACATTGCTGACAGTTTTTTTTATCTTTCTTAGATAAAGATTGTTGTTGTAGAGTCTCAGTGTTGCCATTACTTAGATGATGTAATACTGAAAATATTTCTCTGTTATTGTCTCCGTTCGTTATTACATTTAGTTCTTCGAGTATGTAAATTTGTGTATTGTTCCCTATAGTATGGTTCTCAACCTGGAAACATCCTGTCGTCCTTTCTTTCTGTTCGAATTCTAAGCTAGACTGTTGTGAAAAAGAAAGGAGGGTAAAACAAATACAAATAGAGACAACGGATAGTTTTGGTAGTAGTGGTAGTAACTAGCTGTTGATTAGGTGTGTCTTCAAGCTACGGACGTTTTTAAATTCAGCTAGTACTGTGTGCGACCTGCTTGATTTTCTTTCGTAAAAGGTGCACTCTTCTCACCGTTACTGCTATATTCAGCAACCTGGT
>NW_027657139.1:0-40146 GCF_964235325.1 Thermobia domestica | reverse complement strand
CGTAGCGGCTCAGTGGTAGAATGCTCACTTCTGGTGCATGAGATTCCTGGCCCGATCCTAGCTCGCGCCAAGTGGGCTTTGTAGTGAACACCATGTGCATAGGTCTTCTGATTTCCCTCGTTTTTTTCTCACCCTCATTCCATTATTTAATTCATTATAATAATATAAACATGGGATATTTAAAACAAATAAGATTTTTGATCCTACTATGAATTTTGGTCCTAGTAAACGCCTGGTCCTATTACAAGAATTCTATGTTCTGAACGTGACTCTTAACAGTGACTTCGCCAGTGCTAACTATTATTACAAATAAACTGTTCATTTGGTCTTTTCAGCGACATTCTTAGTCACGAACCTCATAAATGACCAGTTGACTCTTAACACAGCCAAGGCAGAAAAATAGTCGAACCTGTACAATGAATAATTATCAAAATTTTACTGCATGTGTTTTGTTCACTGGTGGTCCCATTAATTTGAATCTACTTTATCGTTCTTTCTATTAAATTTATTTCCGTGTATTTTATTGGTAATAAGTTTGTGATTGTATTCATCAATTTGTTGTTGTTACTATCCCTAAACTCCTAAAACCTTCCTTGAAGGAGAAGTAGATTTAGGATCTTGTAACAAAAGTTGTAGAATATGTTTGATGAATTCGGATAAACAAGATTTGCGGAGTAAAATCTAATCTAACTCTGCCTTGGAAAGATCGTTGAAGGGTGATAAGTGGCGAATGACTTCCAAGTTCTCAAAAGCAAAAGGAAAAGGAGTTAATGGTTTGTAGCAAGAGAATAAATCTGATTGTAACCAAGTAACTGCAAATGGATCTAAGCTTTCTTTTTCCTTTATGCTTTAAAGAAAGAAAAAAGTAGTGCTGGTGTTTATACCCCGTTTCTTTTATTGGATTCATTTCCCCGGGAGGTCGTAATTTTACCTATATCGAGTAAGTGCTTCATGTACGCAGGTCTCAAGTAAATTTTCTCTATCGATCCTAGCCTTTGCTGCCACTGACAAGAATGGTCATTAATTATTGTGTTTGTGGTTTGCAAACGAGTCACAAGCCTTGAAATAGAATCTACAGAATACATTTCCATTACCACTACTACCCGCACTACGCGATCGTGATTTAAAAAAAAAAAAGAAAGAAAGAAAAGAAAAAGAACTAAAAGAAACTTAACATGTTTTAACAGGGATAGACTTTGTTTAAAAGAACTCGGGAGGGGTCGTGTGATTAAAATGTTTGGTTTCTGAGTGGTGCTCGTTAGTTGCTAAGGGTTACCAGTTTTGCTTTGATGTTGGATAGTTGGGTTCGATTCTCAGTGAGAACAAATGTTCAAATCTGACATTAAACTCTAGAGCGATCGATGTCGCTGCTTTAGAATAGACATTAAATTCAAAACTAGTGAACATAAGCTTTTGCGCTCAAGAGTCATGTAATTTAAATAGTACAATCAACTGTGGATTCTACCTTCATAAACTTAGTTGCGGAAAAGTATCTCAAATTAATTACAGTGGAAAAAGCATCCTTAACTTTACCTCTTAACCTACCACAGCATTTTTCGTGAATATACTGTGATAAATACATGTTCGATATTTTCAAGTTAAAGTAAATATAACTGAAATATTGTATGCAAATGAGAAATGACTACTTTCTGGCATCCACTTTAGCTCTTTAAGCAGTATAAAACAATTGAAATATGAAATAACACTATAAGTAAAATCTTTGTTCTCCCTGCTAAATGAATAGAGTTATTATTTTTGGATATGAAGACTGATTCTTCTTTGAATTGAAAATCCTTGTATTGGAATTAAATCAAACAAATGTTTATTTTCTTAGGCCAATTGAGGTCTTTACTTAACGACAAACTATTTGAATTTCCTACGTACGGTTGCCAAGATTTTCTGAACAAGACTGTACGTGTAGTCCATTCCACGTAAAATTGTAGATCGATGTTCCATAAACCTAACAAGAGACGTTCAATCTAAAAGAAACAAATATGTATCTCTGCATAGTAAGTAGAAAATTTGTTACGTTTTGTAAATGAATATAAGGTTTTGGATGGCATCTGAAAATATTTAGTTTAATCTGATTTTATATATATTGTTAATTAATGTAGAGCGATTTGTTTAATAGGTGGTTGCACTGGAACTGAAACTCTGGACTATCATTTTTGTTAATGACAGTAACGATACTATGCGGCGCAGTTTTAAAGCTTTTACTTTACCGGAGTAGACAATCACATTGTCAATGTTTAGCCGATTATATCGTTTACCAGATATAAAATGTAAAGAACAGGAAACTTTTCGGAAGGTAACTCGGTATACCAGATGTAACGAAATTTCTGAAACAGCATTTCACGGAGTATTTTGGCGAAATAATTAGCATTGTAGCCTTTTACGCAGGAGACCAGAGGTCGGTCTCGGTAGCATAATGTTTGGATCCGACGTTAAAATATAGGCCTACGTCTCGAGTTGACTGGCATGCCACTAAGCTCGCGATCACAGCATCTGTGGGTCGTAGGTTTGAATCCTGCTCGGGGGATGTGTGTTATGTGCAGTTCTTTCACCGTTCATTTCATTATCATAATTAATTTTGATACTTAGGAAGTGTTATTAACAAAAGTATGAAATATAAACGATAAATGAAAAGTAACTTGAAAATGGTGAAATATCTGTAAGATGATTGTGATAACTACGCTGTAGAGTCACTGAATGAAGAGTTAGAAAAAGATTCAGATGCATTTTACGTAAAATATTGTATTGTACAGAACAGAAGCGTGGACATTACGAAAAGATTACAAGAAATGTTGTATTTGAGGTCTCGGAAATTTGTATGTTGAGGAGAATGGAAAAACTCAATTGATTAGAAAGAAACTATTAAGGAGTATTACGAATGTTAGGAGTGAAAGAATATGATGCCAATTAATTAGAAATATGTTAGGCTATTGCTGGGGAAGAAATTGCCTTTGACTGACGTGGTAAAAGAAAAGATGGAATGTAAATAAGGTGGGTAGAGAAATGTAAAATTAATGGTATAATTCGTACATTAAGACAAAGTTCCCTAACGATCATAGTATACAGAAACTTCTAAATATGTAGCATGTGACCTACGAGTGATAGAAGAAAATTATCTACTATACTAGTAGAGATATTATGATTAATTGTACAAGATGCAGAACCCGATCCCGCTAGCTCAAATAGCTTCTCATTTACCTCACAGTTTTAACAAATTTAGTTGGCATCTACATCCATTCTTTGTTCTAGTCGTCTCGTTCAACATGGGCGGAGTTAAAAATTGCCTCCTGGAGGGGCAGACCTTCTGTCTGATGGGGGGGGGGGGCACGGTAAATGCAAATGAGAATTGAAGGATCTTATAGGTGGCATTTTTTATTTTTGTCAAAGTTGGGGGGCTATGCCCCCCATAGCTCCGCCTATGTCCTTCATTTTTTACATGCCAGGAATGCTTATGCATCACAGTAATGATTTGCAGATGTGTGTATTTAAAACGATTCCTTTATCGTATTAAAAACATAATTACGCCTGCTTCAGAACTCGGACGAAGTCAAAAATAGTAATCGTTTGAAGAAACCAAAACTTCAATAATTTGTGGA
Source organism: Thermobia domestica (assembly GCF_964235325.1). NCBI lineage: Eukaryota > Metazoa > Arthropoda > Insecta > Zygentoma > Lepismatidae > Thermobia > Thermobia domestica. The sequence continues at coordinate 36,538 of NW_027657139.1, read as the reverse complement.
AGTAAACAGATTTCCAGTTGATGCAGCTAAATAAGGTGTGTGCTCTTTTAATTACGTGCTAAGATGATGATCCTGCGCGGAAGCTAGTCAGTAGTCATTATCAACGTTGTTACGGTGTCATTGTTTGAAAGAAAGTGAGATAAAGAGCAAGGAGGAAGATCCTTAGTTCTTTGTTTCTTATGTATTATAGTTTAAGTTACTTTGATGGCGTAACTAGAAAGTCTTATCATAAAACAATTCCACATTATTTTTTAAACATTGCATTATGTGCTCAAAAGTTAAGTGATAAAATAATTCAAGTGTTTGAGAAAGTGAAGTATTTATGGTGATCTTTGTGTCAGTGAATGGCAACAGTGCATGATACAGACGTTTGTTGATTATGTTATAAATGTTTTGTATCATTGTTTTCTGGAAACTACACTAGTAAGTGGTAAAGATTGCTTTAAGTATATCAGACGTCAATTGCAGTCTCCGTCTAAATTCTACATGATTACGTAGTACCCGAATCATGTAGTACGAGTTTTATTTTCACTTTTTAAATAATAATAATAATAATAATAATGTCTAATTTAAAATATAAGAAAATATAGAAAAATGCTTTATGATATCCAGTATTCAGGAATTAGTTCCATTATCTTCGGTGATCTGTGAGATAGTATCTCAGTTCCTTTTCGCATGTTTTATCTAAATTTTGTATGGCTTCAAGAGGTTAATTGATATCTCCTGTAAGAGGTTAGTAGTTCAAGTTATATAAGCACGAAATTTGTAGTATGGTTCGAAATATGACAGTGGTCACAGTAGCATTATTACTAATTTCGCATTCCTTACGGTAAGTGACCATCTCCCAATTATGACAAATAGTAGAATCTCGTTTTGTGTAAATGTTACCCAATGCTACATGTCTAAGGAAACACTATTGCGATGAAAGGACACTGCGGCAAGTCAAGTAAGAGAATAATGTGAATCTGACTTTCACATCCCTTATTACCGATCAAATTAAGCAAATGAATTTAAAGGGGTTGATCTTATATATAAAAGAGAACGCACAAATCCTTTGTTCCCTCATCACGCTAATACGGCTGAACCAATTTCTTTCATTTTTGGGGGGTTATTAGGATTTGGACCCTAGATGGTTTTTATCATATCACTTTAATTTTCAATTACCAGTGTCTTGAGATAATTGACCATTCAAGTGTCCATAACGTACAAATCCTTTGTTAGTTCATCATAGGTAAAAATAAACGTATTTATATGCAACCCGCATGACCGTGTCACTCGGCGGGTTAACATAAATGACAGGCGATATAATGTTAACATTTACTGCAATCTACTATGGTTTTTATCATATCACTTGAAAGCGAAAAAGTAAAAATTATCTAAGTAACAAAGTTTATTGCGTTCCGGGGTGACCGCAGCGAAGCGGGGCGGGTTAACATAAATGACAGGCGATATAATGTTAACATTTACTGCAATCTTCTATGGTTTTTATCATATCACTTGAAAGCGAAAAAGTAAAAATTATCTAAGTAACAAAGTTTATTGCGTTCCGGGGTGACCGCAGCGAAGCGGGGTGAACGCTGCTAGTTTTATATAGAGTAAAAGAAATTATACTAATTCTGGGGGAAATGGTCTTATCAATAGATCAAATACACTCAATATACTTCAATATTTTTGAGCGTCAATACAGTCCAACAATCCAGCGTTGCTGCCACTGTTCCTAACACTGAAACTGTATCCTTTCAGGCGTCAGACAGGCGCCAGGTTCGGACTGTATTGTGGTGGGGAGAATTTTGCCACAGATTTGCTGCCCAGAAATGAACTCACATACACCGATATGATGCATATCTGATTTCGGCAACTTCATCATATGAGTGATTAACCTCACTGTCGGAGACCAACACAGATTTACTTTAGCCACACTTTCGGTTGTTGACGTTGCTGGTCGCCAGAAACTTGTTCGTTTCCCGCGTTTACTCTCCCTTCGAACATTTTGTACCATCTAGACACGTGTGTTTTCGACCAAATCCTATTTACTTAATACTGCAAGCGTGTCGGCTGCGGATTTACCCAACTTGACGCAGAATTTTCTCCAAAGTGTACTGCACTTTCCACCACGACGCAACACTGAAGCAGCTTTTCACCTTGCTAGTGATCCGAGCATTATAATGTCATGCAGGGAGCTCAATTAAGTTTCGTCTTTAGGACTAGTTAACTTTCTTCGCCAGCGCTGCTCTCCCTAGACCCATTCTCAACCGTTTTAATTGGCCCACCAAAATTTATAATTTCTTTTGGGACAGTCTCTGTATATTTAACTGTATTTCATCGCATTCCATTGATTCTTTTTCTTTAGCGTGTGTATGTGTAATTCAGAAGGAGATTTTTAGTGTACACACGCAATTTAAAATGTCAAAGATATCCTTTGCAGCAAAGATGCTCGAACTTGTATGATCGGAATTCACGTTCACTCGACCTCACCCCCCACGAATTGTACATGTTTAATGTGTGATGTGCTGTTTCATATGAGACGAAGTATGCATGTGCTGATATATGATTTTGCAAATCAAAATATTATGAATAGTATTTTTGTTTACTTCATTTTATTATGATATTTGTGTATCTTAGCACAAAGTGCAATTAGTCGTGCTAAGTTTCACTCCTAGTCCAAAATTTTCTGGGCATCGTTGAGACTGTTTGGATTTGATCCATAAAGTACCAGTTCTTTTTTTGAACTTTGCTTTGTGGTTTTTATCCAAGGATTTGCTCTTTCCTTGATTAGACTTTAACTATTCATGTTAAAATGAATCACCACTTCCACTTGCAAACATTAGCTCTGTCTTTCAGAAATATATCTTGTCTTTGGGGTGAGGAAGTGCTTTGCGAATTGGGCATACACACCGCACAAGTTCTTTTGTCAGCCATCCATCATGCCGAGTAGACCAAGTAGAAAAAGGAAAAAAAAAAAAGAGGGAGAGGGAAGTAAAGAAAATGGACCACAGAATATCCTTGTAAGTTGGAAGATTGATATCATTGATATCGACTAAAATTCTCATCCCAAACTTAGTAATTTATCATCTCACCAAATTGTGCAGTACCCTGAATAGTTGAATACAAATCTAAAATATCTCCGACAAAAGAATCTTGTACATGATGTCGTATGTCAGTAATAAAATTTGTAATGAGTACAATTAATGTACCTTATAGAAATACTAGCGAAAGTAAGAAGACAGGAAATTTAGCTGTATATCATACAATAATAGCGATATTTAGTTTTACGATGCACTCGCCAATGGAATTCATATGAAAGTTTGCAAAGCGTACATACATAGTTCTTTAAAAAAATATTTAAAAATGAAGCCTAGAGATTTGCTTCTAAATGAAAACAAGTTTTTATTTTTAAAGAGAACACTGCACTATTTTATTTATTTATTTTTTAAATCAAGGTAACCGAAGTACAGTTTGATTTTCATTTTAAAAATGATATTGTAATATAAACTGAACTGTATTTAGTTTGTACCCTAATTCGCTTTCAGAGGTTGATAGTTGAAAGGGAAGTGTATGGTATATTATACGCAGTGATTTTTCTGGCGGTAGGCAACGGTCGGGCGTTCCGGCACCTTTTAACGAAAATGGAACCCCTCTTCTGTGTTGAAAAGGAGTTGACGAGAAACGTCGAAAGTACCAAATAGTAAATATATAGTTTTATTGAAAATCAGATTTTTTTTCTTTCTTTTTAGAGAAAGAGTTGGGAATCTTTGTTCCTTCTTGAAGTCAGTTAATTGTATTCAGACACTAGAAATGTTTGGCCCCTTCTGTCTGTCTGTCTCGCTCGCTGGTACATTCTCTCGCCTCCTGTTTTTTTCCTTTTTTCGCACGGTAATATAAAATATAAAAGCTCTGAGCTGACCAGATTTTTTTTTTTTTAATGTAAAGACAGACCTCCCACAACGGAATAATCCCAACAAATTTGTCTGTCGCTGAATTTCAATGGACGTGAGAGATGGAATGTTGACTATGGGATTCGTGAGATAAATAAAGCAATAAGCTACTGGACATCATAATCATTAATAATAATAATAATAATACCCTGAAAGATATGTAACTTTTTAACCATTATGAACCTAAGGTCTAGCGTACCGGCACTTTTATTTTTAGAAACAAAACGCTGATTGTACGTATATGCGTACTCCAAAAGAAATTCTGATTATGCAGACCTGAAAATTTGCGAGCATTTGGAAAGTTCATGATTAGTGAAAATAGTCAAAATTGAATATACAAGAGCAGTTTCCTCTTTACATTTGGCTTTGGCAATAAGTGCAGGAATCGATTAGTTAACTAAAATGTTATAAAGATTACATACGAAATCCACTCTGAAGTTATTGAGAGACGGAGAAACGATTATAAGAAGCAGAAACATTTGAGTGTTCAAAGTAATCTACAGCATCGCATTTTTTAAATTTCTCTCAGACTGAAAGCATCATATCATTCTTTTTTCTGAAATTATGTCAAAGTACTTCTAATACTGAAATTTTGTACGATGTAAATAACGACAGGGGTAGATAGTTTGATATGAGCTGCAATACCTTTTGAAAAAGTTAAATATTCAGTAACTTTGTTCCTGCCTGGTCAAGGCATTCGACAGTAAGGTACATTGAATATCTGTTGAATATCTGGATTAGTCTCACTTTCATTAGTAGTGTTGTAGAAGTCTCCATAATTTTGGAAATTTTTGATACTATCGCGTCAGTAGTTTCTAATTTCGAATAATAAATGTAATAATGTAAGTTTTCGTTTACTATGTAAATTTCAGGTATGTAATCCTGTAATATGCTATTTGAAAAAAAAATATATAACTTTATGCTGGATTTTCAAGTGTTAATCTGGCGGTATTGCAGAGTATGTTAAGCAATTTCCCACTGTCTATATTTGCAATTTGCATCCTATAAATTTCCAGCGTTTCTAGGTAATGGTCTCTCTCTCTCTCTCTCTCTCTCATATATATATATATATATATATATATATATATATATATATAAATTTAAGGATGGGGCATGACATGAATGTTCAATAAATGAAATTATCAATTAACATTAAAACTACTTTGCATTATCAATTTCTTTGCATTTTTGCTATTTTTTCGACATCCTATACAAATCAGAAGATTGTATAATGATATATGGCTAATTCTCTGGTCAATACAGTAAGGAAAAAAATCAGGATGCTGTGACAGTCTTTTTGTCCTTTCATCATGCGTATATTTTTGAAGAAAATAGCGTACATTACTACTTTGAATGTATGTTGTTGTTTCACATTAGTCAGTGTTAGATCTTCAAACACCCATATTCGACTCCCATGACATGTCTATATTTGAGTGAAAGTAGAAATGACTTACCTAAATGGCCATTTTCTGCGGGGAGGCAAGGGGAGAATTTGTCATCCAGATTTTTGGAAGATGTTCAGTTCTTTGATATACATGTCAAAACATAATTTGCTCTCACATATTATAATAATACTTTAAATATTATAGTTTATTTCCTGTAGTTAATAAAGAGATACGCTTAAACAATTGTTACTTTATATTATGAATTATGTACACGTGTGAATCAAAATATTTGTGTATTCAGGATTGTGCTTGTGCGTCGGATTATTGCCCTCCTTAGAATTACTTTCCTTCGTCGGAAAATATCCTGCGGGCGTTCCTGCTTTCTCACACCTCAGTCGTCTACTTTCCCGTTATCACTTTTACGATGCAACTAAGGGAAGGGGAGAGACATTTCAAAATGATCGAAAATGACCGATATTAGTGCCGAATTCATAGGTTCGGGGCTCGCTGAGATGAACAGTGACACTTCCGATGCCGTTTAAATCCAAATTCAGCCACGCAACTTGGGGGAGGGGATATATAAAAATAATCAAAAATGGCCGATATTAGTGTTGTATCCATATTTTCCCGGGTCGCTGAGATGAACAGTGACACTTCCGATACCGTTTCAGTCCAAATTCTGCCCCCATTAGTGCTCCAGAGAGGGGGGTGACGTAAAAATAAATGACCGATATTAGTGTCGAATTTATAGTTTTTGGGGTCCTAAGTTGGTGACAACTTTTGTGTCCACGTCCAAAATGAAACGTATTCTCCCAGTGCGAAGAACGAGCATTCTGCTAGTTCTGTATAAATCCCAGCGTGATTTTTCCTTCTTTACTTCTTTTTAAACTTTTATTTATCCATTTTTAAAAAATCCATCTATTTTTTGCGAATCAAATTTTCACCACCTCAGTCATATGATAGGTGCACGTATTATTGAAGGTACAGCCCACATTTACTGAATATGATCTATTGATTTGTATTTACGTGTTTCGTTAACCCCGGGGCTATTCAAGAGACGTACAGTTCAAAGTGAAGATCTAAACCATTGTAGTGCACTCGATGCTCTCCCACATTTCGTAGTTTCGTGTTGTGCTCAGCAAGGCACAACACATTTTGTAGTTACTGCAGAAACAATCCTTCCTACATATTCTGCGGCAGCGAAGTACAGTGGCTCAATAAAGAAGTCGGACATATACATATTCACACATTCCAAGAGAGAATAGACATTCCAAGAGTACGCTTCAAAGAACAAAAAATATTTTTTAAGTACTCTATATTATTTACTTATGGAAAATAGAAACATCAATGACAAAACTCAATTTCATGACTACAAAAAATACAAAAAATGAAAATACAGCTAAAATCCATGTCAAAAAAGAACTCGGACAGGTAGCACCACTCTCTTTCTTTTGGGGCTTAATAGGGGAATTTCCGAGAGTTTGTCTACTTGACAGTTTCAGGTGCCCAAGTGAAACGAGTTGAAGCCACACTGTTCGTGCGTAGGTAAAACTGTGTGTTTAAAATTTAAAATGGGAAGTCAACTTGGGCAAACTTCTTTAGCAATAAGAAAACTTATTTTAAAATATGATAAAGAGGGAAAATCAGTTTGTGATATTGTAGAAATAGTAAATAGGTTACACTCCAAAGTTTATGGCATTATTAGAAGTTTTAAATCACAAAATCACTGGAAAATAAACCAAAAAGTGGTAGACCTAGAGTGTTTTCAAAGTCAGATGAGCTATAGATTGTACTATAGGTTAATAAATACTCCAAGATAAGTGTCCTAAACTGGCCAAAGAACTATAAGAACATCTTAATAAAAGTGTGCATCCCGAAACGATAAGATTGGTTTTAAGAAGAAGCAATTTACATGGAAGAGTAGCCCGTAGAAAACCATTCGTGAGCAAGTGCAATAGACAAAAGAGACTTAGTTTTGCAAAAACTTATAAAAATAAAGATTTTTCGTTTAGGAGTACTGTGTTATTCGCGGACTAAAGCAAATTTAATTTGTTCCGCTCAGATGGTCAATGTTATATCTGGCGAAAACCTAATGAAAAAATCCGACAGCGTAATCTCCGATCCACTGTGAAAAATAGAGATGGCTGAGTATACTAATGGTTTGAAGCTGTATGTCTGGTGTTCGTCCAGGTAAACTGTGTGTAATCGATGGAATTATGAACCAAACGAAGTATTTAAACATTCTGAAGCAAAATTTGGTACAAAGTACTGAAACATTGGGAATAACAGAGAACTTCCAGTACTACCAGGATAACGATCCCAAGCATAAAGCACTCAATGTGCGTTTGTGGCTCCTGTATATTTGTCCGTATGTGGTGGAAACACCTCGGTAATCTCCTGATATTAACTTTATTGAGCACTTATGGGCTCATTTGGAAAACCAGTCAAAATATCATACTATTAGAACAAAGGAAGACTTGGAATCAGCACTTCAGACTGAATGGGCAAAAAATTATCCTTCCTTCAGCACAAAACTTGTAAATTTGATACCCGGAAGATTGAAAGCGATCGCGAAAAATAAAGGATTGACAACAAAATATTAAAAATATCTAATATCAGTCTAAAATTTTGTTAGAAATAAAGTGTCCGAGTTCTTTTTTGACATGGATTTACGCCATGTTTTCACTTTTGGTATTTTTTATAGTCATCAAATTGAGTTCTGTCATTGATGTTTCTATTTTTCAGAAGGAAATAATATAGAGTAATTAAAATATATTTTTTGTTCTCTGAAGAATACTCTTGGAATGTTTATTCTCTCTTGCAATGTGTAAGTATGTATGTGTCCGACTTCTTTATTGAGCCACTGTACGTATACTACGAAATTCACTAAACTACAGACGGAAAGGCAGTTGCTTCACATAGCATTTAATCGTCAAATGCCTAATTAACGTAACCACTGCACGCTCTTTTTCAAATACAAATTAAACCCTCTTGTGCATAGCCTCCGGAAGGCGTAAACGCCGGCCAGTTTAACCTAGTTTTAAACTGATCATCGTGCTGCAATGTTGCTGTAGCTTCAAATTATGATCCGAACTTTTCAAGCACACTTCACAGCTACTACGTTATAAATTATTCGCGGTCAATAAACTTGCCGTATCACAATTTGAGAATATTACTGAACCACATTTATTTTACTCACATCTAGTTGAAAGTGAAGCATATGACCAAGTACGAGCATTGTTATTTGAAAAAAAAAAAAAAAAAACGCATTACGGTGGTTCGGGTTCCATCTTACACTGTAAGTCCTTGTCTCATATAACCTCGGTGCTGAAAAAGTGCGCTAAGTTTGAAGAAACTACTACTGCTGCTGGTGTTACAGCCCGGATAGCTCTATGGCCAGCCAGCCAGCTTTTCGTTCCGTAATGCATATTAAACACAACGGCTTCCATTGCTTCTAGTTTTGGCTTGTTAGAGCAGTTCCCTATATTCTGAATATATATCTACATATATAGTGTGGCTGTTTTAGACTATATAATTTTGTTTCACTGAGAAAGTAAATGATTACTCTTAATGATAGGCTTAGGAACATTGAAACTTATCCACCAGGTATTAGAGGTTCCCTTGTCCCTCTTAATTCGGATATCTTTATAAGATTTCAATATTCTGATTTCTTTTCTGATAGCTTATTTAGGAATTCTTACGATTAAAACTACGGTACCATATTAAACTAAACAAGGCAAAAGCTGTCTGTGAAACATCACATATACATAAAATGCCTCACACTGCGCCTTTTCCACCACGTGAAGTCTATAAACCCCTTTATTCCATTTATTTATTTTTTTTATGAAAGAGAAAGAAAATATTAAAAAAATAAGATATTACAATCCACAAACTTGTAACTGACCAAAATTCACATCTTAACGTGGACGTTAACGTCTCCTTCCTTCCACACACATACTGTAAACAATTACGGTCACATTTACTGACCGATTACCGTCAATTCTGGCTACCACCTGATTAGTCTAATATTCACGGTATTACTGTAAGATTTATGGTTATAGGCCATTTAATAAAAAGCCATATAAAAAGGTATTTATACCCTATTACCACTAATACCGTAAATTTTAGGGTAGTCGATTGGCAACCAGAATTGACGGTAATCGGTCAGTAAATGTGACAGTGCTTGTTTACAGTGTATGCAGCAGGCGTTAGAGATTTCATGACCGGTTAGACTTATTTTCAGTGGCGTAGAAGCTGCCCCCGCAACCCCCGCACTGCGGGGGGACCGAGGTATAGGGGGCCCCGAAGTCGGGCGATGAATAAAGTTTTAAAAAAGTAGAACTTCAACCTTACTTCTGTCGGCTTTACAAGTGGGGCCCCTTCTCCATACTTTGCGGGGGGGGGGGGCGCAAAAGTGTGCTACGCCACTGCTTATTTTTGTTTTTATTGGACGAAAGTTATTATATATTTTACAAATTATCAAGAGTTTAGACTTTTTACAAATAATAATGTACATTAATCGAGGCTGATTTTGAGAATTGTAGCCTTTTCGTGTATCTTAGACTACGTCGTCCTAAGCCCTATGTTCAGTGTTGTGCATGGGTGGGTGGATTAGGTTAAGATTACGGGGGCGCTCAGGAAAATCACATTCACTCAAAAAGGTGTCTCGAAAAGGTTAAGAGCCACTGAACTAAGTAATGTGTAGTCAGCACATCGTCTCCTAACATTAGGGTTGCCTACAAGATTAAACGACGGATACAGAATTTTCGTCACTATATACGAAACTGCTCTTCCAGTGGGAATAAAGAAACTTTCCGAGACGAGACAGCCTTCATCTCTTATCTCGTAGGCAATACCACTCAACATTTTTGAAAGACCGGATTTAGCTATATTTAATTCAGTTGATTTTTTATAGTATTCTGAGAGTTAATTAGCCTAGTACCAAATCCATGACCATGAAAAAGTAATGTGTAGTCCATATGTAATGTGGTGTTTAGAATTTCATAATTATCTTTGATATATGCTTTAATGCTAAGATGTTAAGCGGACCGCTTTTTTTGTTGTTGTTGTTGTTGTTGTTGTTGTCAGAAAGGAGGCAAGCTGAAAAAACTCAGTATTTAGCCGTAGAATTAATGCAAGTCCTGTTATTTTTTTGTTGCAAATATTATAATAAAAATTGCTGTTGATAATTGTCCACTCTAGTCCTTTCAGTTATTAAAAGTTTTTTAATTGTTCAAAAGTTCCTAGATAACCTGATTAAGTAATAGTTCCGCAAATAAAGAGAAGCATTTAGTCTACCTATTGGAGTAGCAGGAACAAATAGTACTTGTGTTTTGGCAGTCGATCGCTAATCCGATCAGCTTCCCATGTTCTTGCCTCTCCTCCTACTGCTGTGCGGATGCTGCATTTCATGGCTTCGCTCCAAGTGTTAAGAAGTCAGTCGTTCACTCGTTGGTAGATCTATTGATTTCTGAAATTCCGTGTTTTATAAGTTTATGGTTTTGGTTGAGAGTCTAGTAATCCACTCGCGATTTGTAACCTTTGGACTCTTACTATTAGTGTTTTGTCATACAGAAGTTTTTTTTTCTCTCTGTGTTTTCCACTATTCAATATTTGTTTTAGCATCTATAAAATCAACTTGGCCAAATGCCAGTAATCCGATCAGTTCAATATCAGACAGAGATTTATTCCGTATCATGAACTACTATTACTGCAATCAGCACAAATTCTTCAGTGTAAGTGTTTCTCTTAACTCGTTGACCAATTTGAGTTTCAACGAACTAATTAAAAAAAAAAAAAACATAATTTTAAAAAGCCAAGAAAAAGATAAGTAGGTAATCTATCTGACTATATATAGTTTAACACGCCTTCCCTTGAAATTGTGCAGTTATTATTATTATTATTATTATTATTATTATTATTATTATTTAGTTTTAAACACTTCTATCTGATAGGTTTTTGTGAGATTTGTTTACATGACAGTAGTATTGGTATGTTGACAATCTGTAATGGTTGGGTTTTTCTCTTGGAGTCTTTTTACATTAAAAACTTTTTGGGGAGAGAGAAAAACGTGGATGCAAGGAGGATTATAAGGTCCTTCTTGAGGTCCGAGTTTACACTGGATGAAATACTACTTACAATAGTGATCGCACTTTACAGTGGAAAAAATTACATATGAATAGATGTAACTTCCCACTACCGTAAATCTTAGACCCATGCCTGTAATAGGCTATGGAAAAGTAGGGTGGGATAAATGTACGCCCTTATCCTTGACAGATATAAATTCCAAGCAATAGAAATGACTCTTAATCTGCAAAGAAAATACACGCCCTGTTACACCACAATGAAACTTTTTGTTCATCATTTATTGTGAAAAATATTTCAGAGAGAGTAAAAAAAGGAAGCAATATACAAACACATTCATTCATTTATTCCATTGTTAATCCTCATGTAACAAAATTGGACATGTCAGTTTGAAATGTATACAAAAGCGTAAATAAAACTATTACATTTAGAATGCTCTAAATTCACTAATATATTTTATTATACGGTACATTTTATTTCTACATATACGAATAATTTTGAATATGTTCAATAGAGTCAAAGCATTGTTCTTTTAAATACTTTCTTCCAAGTTTGATTCTAAAATTATTTATGTAATCCTGATTCTCGTACATGGTGCAAGCAGATTGTATAATAATGCTTTTTACTCTTATGTGTAACTGATTTATTATGTTTGTTCTGTGTGCATACAAGTAAATAATAGAGGAATTTTAGAGGAAAAGATGATTCGCAGAAATATTTTATCTTATCCTATGAATGCATAACGTCATACCTTCCTCCTGCAAATAAACGTTTAGCTATTACTGATAATTTTCTAAGGAATTTCGGATTTCTTGTTATTTATACAAATCACGTGGGCACAGTAAAACAAACAGGATATTTCTGAAGTTAATTCGTGAATAAATTATTTTCAATATAGTAACATGTGATATTAAAAAAGTTATAAATTTGTCAAATTCGATATGCAGTATATTTACTATAAAAACTATTCTTTATTAAAAACAAAATATCACAGATTGCGAGCTTTCCGCCAACTGTCAGTCTGAAACCTCTCAACAATATGATGTCTTTTTATTAAATATATATATAGTCCCAAATTTTATTTTCATTTTTTTTTACTGAGGTGCACGCATGTTGGTGACTTTTTCCCAATTTAAATTTTAGTGTAATAGAGTAATAAACTGAGCGTTCCAAACATGTGTTAAGAAAAACCAGGAGAATGTTATCAACTATTCATGAAGTATGATTTTGAAAATACTGTAGAAAGTGTGTTTATTGAACGTAGAGAGAATGAAATGAAATCTGAGTTTTACGTCCCACGGTTATGTCGGTTAGGCTAAAGGAGACGGTGATGATGAGTAATGAATGAAATGGTGGAATGAAGAAAGTGGGAGGAAACGGGAGAACCCCGAGGAACCCCGCGCACACGGTGTTTGTCCACCACAAAGTTCACGAACCCGGGACCCCAAGCACCAGAGGTGAACGCTCTACCACTGAGCCACCGCGGCCCCTTGAACATAGTCTTGGAACTAAAGTTTAGTATATGATCCCAGTCACATGCATGAGTTATTAATAATACATGAATTTAACAAAACTACAAAAACTTATTTTCTTTGTTATAAGCCGGTAGAACTTGATAGTCAGTCGTGTTTAAAATATGTTTTTAAGTTTTGTAACGACGACGTAGTATGTTACATACAGTATGGAGGATTGTATTCAGTATAGAGGCCATTTGTTACGTTTTGTTAATACACATTTTAAGAACACAATACTCAGCTTTTAAAAACGTGGTGTATATTCTGTAAAATTATGAATAATTTGCAATAATGTGTATTCTTTGTTTCTTTATAGCTGGAGCCGCCCCAGTGGAGTCTAATCAGAACCACGGAGGAACAAATGTTACACCCAGCCAACGAACTGGTTCTGCCCGCCAGAATCCAAAGGGTAAGTGTTTTGGTACAATAAAGTATATATGAGCTAGTAGTGAATGATGGAATAAAAGTCTTATTGCAGGTGAAAAAAAAAAAAAACTCAGATCATGGCAGGAATGTTATACTCCAAAAGTGTAGATAGATATGTACGTGGAGTTCCTTACAGATCGTGTTTTGCAACAACATTTTTTGTATGTGCAACATGATTTATAAATACATAATAAAATTAGACGGTTGACACGTAGCTTAAAATTTCACTGTTCTTTGCCACTAGCAGTGGCATGATAGGAAAGAATTCGGTATCTTCCGAAAACAAGCATCCTTTGCAGTCTTTTTTTTTTTTTCCTTTCTTGTCCGTTATTAAATATCGGAAAGTTTTTTTACATACGCTTTCTAAATGAATATCATCCTGGAAACGTCAAAATAGTGAATAAATATTAAGATATGTATTAAAATACATCCACATCGTTCTCGATAAGAATCAAATTTGCTGAAAACACACAAGAGAAAGTGTCAGTCTCTGCATAACGCCGGTCCTCTGCTCAATACTATCTTCACATGCATCTGATGTGACATAAGTCACGAATTAATGTTACGAAATAAGATGATAAGTTTCGGAATTCGAAATCGGAATCTTTCTATTAACAGCAATATATTTGATTTTCAATCTGCTGTATCAACTTGCTTGTCTTTCTGGTTAATAAGGACGCACCAGAACTTCCTAAATACATCTTTATCGCCCTCAAGATACTAGAAAATGGAAGACGAAGAAAATTGAACGGTATTTCTCGTGAAGGTTTGCAACTGCAGGTTTGTAGTTAATATCTTACTTTTGTTGCTTCCCATTTTCGTGCAAGTTAAAAGTTAAGTATTCGAAAAATATTCCTTTTTACTCTATTACTTCATTAATGTAATACTCTTTTGCTCTTTACTGCTCTTTCGTATTTCTGAATTTGATTTTAATTTTATGGAGCCTAGCTGCTGGAAAAATCCCAGCGCAGCTATATCCATGGAGGCAATTTGCAGGGCATTTCTTTAGTTTGTTTTGTAGCTCCTTTACGAACCTTTTCTCAGCTGCTATAAAATTAAATTTGCCGAGGAAGCATTTTATGTAACATTTTCGTTGAAAGAAGCAGAAATTTCAAGGTATTTTTGCGGAAGGATCAAAGTTCCGTACTTCAACACGTACAACTGAAGAAAGAATAGATGAAGTGATAAGCAGCCGAGAGAGAACGTTGTTTTGTCAGAAAACGAAACAAAGCACTGGTCACTTCAATTGTGCTTGTTTCTACTGCAGTGACTTGACAAAGCATAAGAATGATGATTTACGTCTTTGTCTGGGTGTGGTGACATTCTCCTCATACATTTACTTGATGGCCGCAATGCAGTATACCACCCAAGACCTTGATTAAATCTAGGACACTCATACACATAACATTGCTTTTGAAAGACTTTTTTTTTTCTTTCTTTTAATGTTGTTTTTACCAAGACTTCGACATAGTTGCATAAATTTGTCGTGCTCAGGACTGTAAACTGCTTTTGGGCACACGAACTACTTCACAGTTTGTTATGCATATCGTGTCTTAGTTGATTATTTCTTACTTTTTGGTATGTCAGTTTGTCATCTCTGGTGTGCCATTTTTTAAAAAACTCATAAAGGTACCTTAAAAAGATGTGCATATCTTTTTGCAAGTTGTTTAAGAGGAGGTACTAATTACCTCGACTCTGTCGTTTTCTTTAATACATACGTGTGACTTTCCACAATTACCTCTTGTTTCTGTAAGATTTATTTCGTATTTCTTCTCCCTGTCCGAAGTGTTTGTGGAAGGGGTTACATTTTCTTCTTCCTTCGTATATTTTGCAATAGTGTTTTAATTATTTTTTAAGTAATTTCTGTTCCCACTCATATTTCCTTTGTCTCAACATTTTTTTTTTTTTTTTTGTATAGTTTGTAGAATATGATAAACAAATTATCATTGTTTCCAGCAGTATATTCTGTCTAAAAGCCTCAGTTAACTACACATAGTTTTGTCAAGTAACAAAGTATATATAGTCCCTGTTTGTTACTATACATTTGGAGAAATAATGAGAATGTAGGTTTTTCTTTTGAAATTTATGTGGAAATTGAAGTGACAATTTTGGAATGCAAGTATTGGTTCCCTGAATAACAGACAAGCGAACCACCTACAACCAAATTTATTTTTCTCACTAATTGAGCATCATTTAAAGTTCTCTTTTCTCCATCCTACAATAGAAACACGAAAAATATTTTGTTTAAAAGAGGAGCATATCATAATGACATTTATTCTTGTAACTATTACCGATTCAGTAACTGAGGAATATGTACAATATCGTTTACTGTATTATTCAGTTTTTGTACTTGTTATTTAGTTCAACAATTGAAGCAGCAACCTATTTTTTTTTTCTTCTTCAGTTACGAAATAGTAGACTTGTGCTTAACTTACCACAAATTCCGATTGTAGGGGTTCCTGTATACTTTAAACATAACTGTCCCTTGTAAAATAATTACCTCCATCGTAGTTTACATGTTCATGTTCAGAGAAACTGATAACGTTTCATTTTAGAACCCAGAACATCCCTATCACTAACTTAGCAAATGTAAAGACTGATGATAAAACGTTAAAAGTATGTCAGACCTCATAGTTTTTAAAAACAATTTTACCTGAAGACAACAAAGAAAATTTATACATAATTCTGCGTACAAGATACATAAATGTGCTAAAATTCCATTTATATGTAGGAATAACCGTAAACAATGGAATGTACTCCTGAAAATAACTGCAGTTGGAAACAAGCAAATGTCTGCACTAGCAGCGGTTAAATAGCAAACTCAGCGCCCGGCTGTTTGTGGTGGTGTGTACTATGTACTACGTGAAGAGCAGTAGCACGACAATGTGTAGTAATCGGAGGAGATAGTGATAATGTAAAATGGAGGACTTCTCTAATTTCCAATGAGGGCAGATTGTTGGCGCTCGGTTATACTGTGCGAGCGTGATGAAAGTGGTGAGTGTGTTGCGTGTGTCGCGAGGAAGAGTCTAAGATGGTAATGCCCTACAAAACTCACTTCCAAACCACGTTGGCGAAAACCCTCAGTGACATATCCCCCTGAGGATTAAAGCGGACTTTCACTCAGAACTGTCGTGCGACTGTGGTGCGTTTGCCTACTGTATGGGAAGGAAATAAATTACTTATTAATACAGCAATGAACGAACTTCTCCCCTCTCAAAGCAAAATCTGAAATTACGCTCCTGCTTATGGTTGCGTGAACGATGTTAATGTTATACGCCACGCAACAAAGCAGGGCAGCAGGATTTTAGTAACTGCAGTTTCAGTTCCATTGTTGACGTGACCTTCACCCTTCACTCTTTTTTTTAAACCTATTATTGACTAGATTGTTAAGTATTGTTTTGTAATTCAAACTTCCTGAAGAAAATGCATTAACTTTATATGGTCTCACCGACGCTACAACTCTTCTTATTAATAAATTATTATTATTCATTATGGGGCACTCATACTTAAAATCGGGAAAGAAGAGATGGCAAATGCTGCTATTGCTCAGGGTGGCAAACTGCCGAATGTTGGTTCTGGGTGCAGCAGCATCTCCCACAGCCTGTCTCGACGATCATAGTCCACCGCGAATTAAATGACTTGAACATTTATAGGGTTGCATGGGCCAAACCACTGATAAGGGACCATAGCGATTTAGCACGACGCCAATGGTGCCACGAAAATGCAACATAGAACGTTGATGACTGGAAACGTGTGTTATAATCGGATGAGTCATCGTTCTTCTTATTTCAAACCATGCCATGTTTGTGTGAGACAGATGCCCAAAGAAGTGTATGATCTGCAGGTTTCTACCCAGCCGTGAAACTTGGTGGCGGCTCTCTGATTCAGTGAGCCATAATGCCTTGGTTCCCAGTTGGTTCAGTACTGACGCTTACCGGTCAATTCACTGCCCGTGATGTCAATTTAGGGAACCATGTCGTTTGGTCCGGGTGTTGTTTCCGGCCAGTGACACCATATTACATGATTACGCGCCTATTTGAAGCTGTTACGACGTGGTTTCAGAAATATCGGGATGAAGTTGAACAATTCTTCTGGCACACCGAATCCTCAGATGTGAATATAACTGGATTAAAGATATGTTTCCCATCTCGGAGAGACAAATCCGGCTTGAGTTTCTGCCTTTTATCCTTCGTGGGACTGAGATATGCACTGCACGCGTATTGGTATAATATTGCATTTGCTACCATTTAGACCTCTATGGCACCATTTTACGTCGCATCAGAGCTGTTCTGGAGGCGAAAGATGGTTCAACACCATATTAATCTGGCAAGTTTCATTTTTTATAAGTGCTTCCATTAAAGTTAAGAAGTGTTTGTACTTCTGTTTATTTTTTTCCACATTTTAAGAATTAAAAGGAAAAAAGTCTAAATCCACCACCCAGTTACCAATAGTTGTGATTTTTGTCCAAAGAGTCAAAGGTAGATCTGCAAATTCAGTAACTTTAAGAATAAACAAACAAGGGTAAATGTTAGGTTTGCATTTCGTTATTACGCGTGTAGTAGGTATGCGTGAGTTGACCTACTTATCATCAGAACGCTACCTGTGAACTTCGTCAAATACGTTGACCTACTTAATCATAAGGAAAGCTTTATATTTTGAAGAGACAAATTCATGAATATGAATACTTAAATCTTGAGCTGTTTGTAAATTAATTTTTTTAAAAAATGCTATTAACAGGACGTATTTCTTTTTATAAGCAATGCGATATGGAGAAAGCACGGAAAGAATCTCCATTGTATTCAAGCGTAAAGTGAAAGTGAAAGTTCGAGGTGAGATATTTTTGCCGACTTCCCATTTTTTCGCAACCATGGAAGGTCACTATGTTTCTTGAAAGTTTTAACTGCTTGCATTTATTCTTTGATATACGTCTGGCAATTTTGAAAGATCTCAAACTCTTGCATTTTTGAGTGGGCGATACATCATTATGGTATATCTATCTCTATATAAGAGCATCTTCAAATACCAGCATTAATCTCAATATTTAATAAAAATAAATCGGAGCAAGCTGAGGACTTCCTTCGGAATTTATTTTAGTTTGAAGCACAAAGTGACTCCAAATCCTCCCATGTATCTAATTGACAGATCAACGAAAGCATTATAAAATCCGTATAAAAGGATATTGGTGAGGTTGTCTTACCTGTGGGTCTTCTGTTAGCTCTTAGCTGAATATAGATTCAATTTCGTAATCGTAGTAAACTGTTACTGTTGTAGCTCTGGAAGAAACATTTGTCAAAATGTAATGGGTAGTGATCATGACTGACGTAATATTCAAAATTTTGTTTTAAAGCACGTGGTTTGATTAAATTATGAAAAATCATCCATCAATTGGCAGAAATTGTGTCGAGGTGAAGTGAACTGTTTTCGACCGTCTGCACAATGATCCGAGAAATCTTGTTAATAGTAATTTAATCCTTCAATAAGTTTGCCTTTAGGTAGTATATTCTGTCATATCTTCGATCTTATTATTTATTCTGGAATGTTTTCACGAAAGAACAGGTCTTCTTTGTTCACAGCTGTTACGTTTAACTTTATTTGGTTTCTTCATCACGCGTATTGATTCGATTCCAATTTCAGATTGATGTGTAAACATTTGGTATATCTTGAAAGTTGCCGATGTTTGGTTATGATCTAAAATTTACCAAATTGAACGCACAATCAATTTGTTTAAAACCCAAATAAATAATAGCTTTAATCTTAATGTCACACTTTCGCGACAATTTTCCTTAACTGGAAGACAAAAAGATAATTCAGTACCAGTATTCAAAGATCTTCAGATATTAAACAAATTTTGGAGCTACTACTTTTGAAGGTAGAAATTATTTTGAAACAGTTTGAATATGTCATTGCAGTTGCACGCCTTCTACATCTCATGACAGTATACAAATATAAGAAATAAAACTTTTTGGGAATTCCTGTAGTTTAGCTTATCTAAAAACTATCTTTTGCGTACTTCTGTACGTTTCTTTGAATGATAAGCAAGAGGAAATAGTAGAACGTAGAAAGCTGCTCAAATAAGAAAGGAAACAATTGAAGTGTACTATCATGATTTTGTGTGAAGTATTTTATCATGTATAGTGATTAACACTACTATCAGTTTGCTGATTATTTAAAGACAATACTCATAGTTTTCGTACACTAGGATTCTTTTGTCATAATTCCGATGAAGAACTCCATGCATGTATCTTTTACTACAAAAGAAAACTTAAAATAAATGAGTTGGTTCTGTTTTCTTGCTTACAGTTAATAGTTAAAATTTTAAATGCAAGAACGGAGCATGTTGATATTGTATTGTATTTTGTAGTTATTTCATTATATTCAGATGTAGTAGATTTGTCAGATACGTTAAACCATATTGCTCATTTATATTTATTATTATGTTTATTCCATAGGATCATCAAGATCAGGGTGGTATTAGCAGAGGGACGAGAATAAACAGTACTTTTCTGTTTAAAATTTGTTTCTTTCAATCTTATTTTCGTTCTTCCATTTACCTTGTGAAGTACCACCTTGTTCAAGGTGCATGTGTTGAGAAACAAAATATTGACAATGACCGGATATATAGTGCGTGCTGGTTTGTCCGTGCATGTACACTTGATGTTAATGCATATGAAACAGTTTTCCAACTTTTCGTTATTTTATTGTAAATATTGCACTTAGAGCATGCATTTTTCTTCGATATTGTCCTTCAGTATTACTGTCTACATTGGTATTACGCATTACCAATACTATTACGAGTACTATGGTATTGTTATCCTAAGAAAAGGTTGCTGGTAGGAATACCTTCCAAGAAGTAATTGATGGTGGAAATCAAATGGTGAATTCCCATTCTGAATAGCTAGCAGTTAGTAGACTGCATAAGAACCATTTTTCAAAAATCCATTTTATTACCATTAATGACGGTTTTGTTACAATAGCAGAGATTGCTCGATGTGATGTAATTATTCGTGGAAACATTATTCTATGGTTTTGTGTGAAACGTCTGCAAGCATAATTCAAGTACGTTTGTGGAAAATTATTCGCTGGTTGGCTGGTTTCTTAATTGTGTTTACTAGGGGAAAAAAGTCCATTGCATTGTTTTATTAGACGGACTCCCACCCAACTGCAAAACAGACAACGGAAGTTTGTCGTAGCATCATCTTAAGACTAACAAATGCAAATGATTTTTTCAACGTGTAGAGGCAGTGTGTTTATTACAAAATGTTAAGCGAGTGTTCATAAAATACATTACGAGAGAAGAATTTTTGGTTTCGTTAAGCATTTATCGAGATCAATTTAGCATGGTGGTGGTTGTGCTTCAATTCAAAAATCAATATTTCTATGCATAATTTATTTATATATACACACATTGAATTCCGTATATTTCTTGTACGGTACCATTCAGGAATGACATTTTATATAATCTCAGGAAATCGGTCTTTTCGTGAGGTATTTAGTACCTTTCTGTTACTATCCTGATTGTCTTGGATGACGTATTGCTCTCACAGTCGTTCAGTTTGCACTCTAAGAAAAATGTCATCATTACTGTTACGACAGTAGGTTATTTTCGTGATTAAACTGTCTGCCGTAAAATAAATTCATCAAAATCTTACATTTGGCTTCATTTTTCAAAATGGCGACTGAACAAGGGGTATACGTACACAAAGGAGAGCAGAGTTTAGGCGAGAAACTGTAAATATTTTCTCCATATCATACTGTACAATCAACGAAAAGCAGTAACTTTTTTTTTTTTTGAACAAAAGAAATGCTAGCCTAGAATAACACTGTTTAGAGTTTTGTTATTTTTCCTAAATTGCACAGCATTATTTCCGTAAAATATGTAGTTTTCACCAGGAGTCCGCAGTTCGAGTTAGGCATTTCAGATGGGATCAACTTGTGTATATTTGATTAAAATAATACTTCTAAACAACAAAAGAAAAAGTTTACGGTAGAATGTAGGGGAGTGAAGAGAAACAAATTACATTAAAGCCGTCAATTATCTTCAAAAAGGACTTCGTAAAATCTCTTTACCAGAATTGTTATAATGATACTCCAAATCAGCGGTATCAGATCAAGAAATAGTACCTTGAACTTCTTAGAATGTTCTTGATTCTCTAATTTAACGATAAAGTTTCTGTTGTAGCATAATTATTTTAAAAATTACTAAATTCTTCAAAACCCTTTGTTTGATCATTATATTAATTTTTATTTTATTCAGAAGCGATATATAGTAGAAGTCATTAGGTCTAGCATGCCATTGTAACGATAAATACTTTAAAAACTTTTTTCAAAAAAGTGTTCCACTGGCGGATTATGTTAGTGTTGCTACGTTGCATAATACCAAAGTTTTTCAAGTAAAATTATTAGCAATAGTAATAACAAAGTGAAGAACGTTGCTTTCTATCATTTTCTTGTATACTTTTGGCCTTCAATATTTGTAAAATCCATTAAATTGTTTAAAAACGAGAAAACTAATTTATTACAGAATCACTAACTACTTTTGCGTTCCAACATGTTTACAACTCCTAAATCTGCAGCACAAACTATTGAAGGGAGTGTTATGTCTGCTTTCTCGTATCCCACAAGTTAAAGGTTTTGGTCCTTGCGATGCTCGTCCAATGCAGCAGTTTCCAGTAAACGAGAAGCTTCCGCACAGATAAAATTTCTGGTATTATATATATATATATATATATATATATATATATATATAATACCAGAAATCAGCAAATGGAATTCACTTAATATATTCAAATTGTTAAAAGGGAGGAGTGGTAATCACGTGACTATGCTGAAGCCTAATCAATGTAATGACACTTTTTTAAATAGTGATCTCAAAGTTACAAAATAAGAAGAAAATATGTAGTAGATTAGAAAACAATTGAAAGTAAACATTAATTTATGTGTTAATTATTCGGTGATATAGGTAGTTTAGGCTTCTTTTACACTGATTTGAAAGCTGAACATTCATAACACAGTATTTAGAATCATTACAAGAACTACTGATATGCTTCCCTAATTATGAATCTTTCTTCAAAAAGTAATGCTACTTGTATAAATTTGTTTGGACACTTTCAAGAGAGAGAGAATTGTAAGAGGATTAAAACTAACAACACAGAATAAAATAGAGAAGCAAGTATGTGACGTTACAATTTGCGAAAGTAAAGCGTTGTTTAAGTTTACAGAACAATTCATAGCATCAATGTTTGCACCAGATGTTTCTCCAGTATGTCTTAAATTTCCCTATAGAAACCACCAATACCATATGTTCAATTTAGAACTTTTTAACTCCTGTCTTCAGTTTTCTCATTACAACACCCAGCATCACAACTCACCATCCGCCACTGAGATGTCCATGTATAATGATCAACCAACTGAATAAGTAATTTAATAAGTACAGTTACGATCGCTTTAATTTTACATGTCAGTAAAAGTTGTTTCCAGCATTCAGTTAATTGTTCTGTGTATTGTGAGCAGTTGAGTTTTTATATGCATATTTAAAAAAAAAGAAAAGAAAAGAAAAGAAAAAAAAAGAAAAAAGAACTTCGGAACCCAGTTAATTTTCTGCCTCTATTTGTGAGCACATTTTTGTGTTTGCACTCTTTGCTTCTCTAACACTTACAAGAAAATATTATACTACTAAACAAAATGCCTTTATTTTTATTATCATTATTAACTGTAGTTCTGCAGTGTAAAAGAGGGAAGCTTATGGTCTGATTCGTTTCTGAACTACACATTTTGTCCTATGTATTGTACCGTACTTAATATGATGTCAAATTACGTCAGGAGAGACTCGGTGTGGTTTTATAGCTAACAATAGTTTTAGATGTAGTGTCATTTATCAATACGTTAAAGATCAATTGCTTAATAAGGAAATTTGTTTCATATTCGGATGTATTTAGATTTAATTTCTTCGGTGGAGTATATGTTAAGTAGATTAGATTACTACTAAGAACTGTTGCAGAGTTGGTACGAATTTCTTCTGGCAGAAGTAATAGTTATTTTGTTGTCCTTGGAGTAAAATGTACCCTGCCTCTTATTTAACTAGATGCTTACTGGTTTGCCCATGGTGCAGAAACGACACAAGAAGCTCAGGGGGTATCGTCACCGTCTCCCACTGATTCTCTCGAGGATTCAGGTAGTTGAACTATTTGATAATAATTCATCTGACCCTAGGACTGACTGGCTTCTTGTGATTGCCTGTGAATAGTGCAAGCGTGCTGTTTTGACTCACAAGTATCGTATTGGTTCGAGGCATAACATTGATTTTTAAAAAATGAACGAAGAAAAAGTTTGTTTTAAAAAATAAAAGTAATAACGTTAACTTATTTTTGACTATGGACTTGTAATAATATTTTTTTTAAACTTAGTATTTAAATGCATGTTAATAAGTGTATGTCTTGATAGATATGGTGAATGTAAATAATGATAAAATTTTATGTGCTTGTTTTTTTCTGTTGCACAAAATCCACGTAGTTAAACGTAGAATAGTGTAATTATGTTAGTAATATGCATCTAAATTCACCAGAAAACAGTGTCTGTAATGATTGTTTGGTCTGTGGTCATTATTTTGTATACGTGTACAATAATTATTTTAACCTACTATAGAAAAAACAAACTAAAATAAGGCATATTTTTCCCTAAGTTGTAGAAAATGTGTACATATCTATTTGAAAGAAAGGATTTACAAATTTCATACCTCAAATCTTAGCGATAGCCATCATAACCATGAATTTAAAGTTTTAAGTACATGCAAATTGTCTAATCCATTGTTTCGATGCTATAGTGGTTAGTATTGAGGAAGTGCTTCCTTGTTGACTTTAGTTGTGAAACAGTTGTAATATCATACGCTTTGACGCACTGTCCAATAATGAGAAACCTCTTGGAAACACTTGACTGCTTTGGATTATAGCATTTTGTAAGTTGCTGCTGAAGAGTTAATGTTGCATTTTTTCAGTATTGAAAACTGAAAAATTCAATGAACAGCTGTACAGTTCACATAATAATTTAATATATGCAGTTAGCTAAAATTTGATTGGTAGTAGGTCTATAGTAGTAGCAACTACCTTTGCGTGTTAGTGTAGGTAAATTTTGCTCTGCATCTTTCATGTAGAATTCGTGTGGTCTAGAAATCCTTCACGAAATTCGAATGCCTCGTATGGACATGTTAGTGCAGAGGTTCTCAAACGATGTGTCGCGACATACTGGTGTGTCACATAGTTCCCTAAGATGCGTCGCGAAATTTTAGAATTTAAAATTATGAATAATTTAATAAAAGTTAAAATCGACACAGACTGCACCAGTCAACACCTCCAGAGGTAACAATAATGCTTAGTGCTATATAAACTAATTAGTTTCACTATTTAACAGATATTATTATTATTATTTATAATAAAATTATCAAACGTGTCGCAATACCCTGGATGTTCAGTAAAGTGTCGTCAGTCAAAAAAGGTTAAGAACCACTGTCTTAGTGAACCACCCACACCCATTTTTCTGCCATTCAGGTCGAGACTGAAAACATGTTTAATTATTTTAAATAAGAAGTCCAGATACCAACTTCAATGTGTCTGACCTTAAGAGATTTTGAGATACGGACATTTTATTATAATTGGAATTCCACCCCTTTTTCTTACCTTCCGGAACAAATAATAACAAACGCTAAAGTAACATGTTTAATTATTTTAAATGAAAAACCTACACACCAAATTTTATATTTCTATCCTTAAGGGTTTCCGAGATAATGGCATCTTACTATAATCGCAACGCCATTCTTTCTTCCCCTCCACAATCCATTATGTATAATACTGTGCTGTAGTAGTTTATATATGTCCATGGTTTTGGTTCCATCAAATTTCAAACAAACAAAAAAAAAAAAAATCCTTGTTGGTAATTTAATGTCACAAATCCTATTTACTTTCCGAATTTCAAGTTTCTATCGTAATCGGTTTCCTTTGGTCAGTCATCATTCAACATTTACTTTATGTATAGATATGTGTACGTGGTACTTTTTTTTTTTCCAATATTTAGTCACTGTTCCATAGAGGCTGGGCACAGAGTTCTTAGCAGTCTTTCTACCGTTTCTTATTTGTTTTCTTCAAAATGTTGAAAAAAAATCTTTAAACTACTCTTAAGATTTGGCTGCATAATTTTCTATTACTGGAACTAGGTTTATGATGTGCTAGCCCAAGTAATAATAATAATCAAAGAAACGGAAGTTTTCACTCACATTTTTGATGAATTAGTTCAGTATTAATATCTAAAATTTTTATTATTATTAATTGTTCGGAAATGCTACATTCCTTCTTCTAAATTTCCCAAAAGTGTTAAAAATTTCGAAACTTTAGATTAAATCGTGCTTACATATGTGGTGTAAATAAGGGTGGTAATTGAACTGTTTGTTTTCAAATGGCATTGCATTCCTTAAAATATATCCGATTTTAATGAAACTTGACATGTTTTCTTTAAAGCTTCTCAAGTAGGTCTATCGCTTGGGTTAAGATCGGTCAAGAATAACGGGATAGTTTCAACCCCGAATTGGTAGTTTGCGCGCATAGTGTTCATAATGTGATTAGAAAACGATTTTACATCATAGCATTCATCATCAATTTCTAACGAGACCTGTTGTTTTCCAGTCATTCCCGTTTTTTGGAGTTGTTACCACTGAAATAGAGATGGCTCTTGGGGGACCACATTTATTATGAAAATGTTCTACATGCTATCCTACTTTTCCCGCCTTCGAACAATAGTTATCAGTTCTTACATTTTGAGCATATACCAATATACTTATATTTTTAGGACAGTTTTAATTGAGAGTCCCTTAATTTTATACTGGTATTAATAGAAGAAAATACGTATATACGGTATATTAAAAATTGAACTATCGAGTTATTGTCCATAATACATCTACATAAGTCATTAGGATTTGTATTATCCGTTTGAGATTCTCCACTATATGTGTGTGATACACAATTGAACATTTTTTGACTTTTTTTTTTTTTTTTTTTTTTTTTGCCTGTTTCTCAGTCTAAGAGGACTGCGAAATCTAACATTAAGAAAGTATTGTCATGTGAGGACCACAGTTTGAGAAGCACAGGACTTAATTACCGTATTTCTCCATTTTGTTTATGAAGTTTAGCATCTTTACCATCGTATGATCAAAACAAATTCTTTATAATTTTATTCATTCTTAATATTGTAAAACAGAATGTCTCTTGGCTGCAACTTGGTTACTAATTTCTTATACTGACAAAGCTTATTTGTTGGATAACGTTAATTGGATACTTTCAAATCGCTGCCGTGCTCGACCGTATATGAAAAATGAATTTTCTGATTAACTCTGAAATACTATTAGCGTTTAACGAAAGGAAAAAAAATCGAAGGCTCAGGCATATACCAATGGATAGATCTCACTCAGTAGAACAAAAATGTTATGCGTGAGTGCAGAAGCGTATGCATAGCTCATGCTCATGCGAGAAAATGGAGAAAAGCCAGTTGACTTCTAAACCTAAAAATTGATCCTGCACGAGAACCTTTTCTCTTACTGAGATGGAACTGATGCTCATATATACTCTCATCAAGCTTTTATGACTATCAGGATGGCAGTACGTTGTACGGTTAATGAGATGTATAGCTTAAAATTGTTACTAACTTTTGCATTTTAATTTCTGAATAATTAAAATCAGGGTTTGCTGGTTTAAACCAGCTGTTTTTTTAAAACCAACCGGTTTAAACCAAAAAACGAACAAAGTTCGTAAAAGGGTAAATGTTCGTAAAATCTTGATGAACGCACATTTGTGGGTTACCATGTTCCAGTCTGTATATTATATGTAGTGCTGTACTTCTGTTCGAATTATCCAAGTTCGAATTAACGAGACTCCGCTGTATATGTATTCAGACCTAAATTCCCCATTCATTACTTAAAGAGATTAAGCTACGAAAGAACTTTTGTTTTTCTCAATGCGTGTATAAGTTTATGAATGTTTCTTTTGTGATTTTTTAATAGTTTGTTGTTGTTATGCAATTGCAGTCGAAGAAAATTCTAAATATTGTTCCGTTTTAATAATGTTTACAAGTGATCAAATACATCGAAATGCCGTAGGCCTACTTTTTTGGTAGGGGATCATACAAACCTCATGAGAGGCATTTATTGAAATCAGAAGTATCTTTGATATCTATTTGTCTGTAAATTGGTCAGAGCCAAAGTGGTCTTAACTAATTCGTATCTTTATTCACTTTTCTTACTGGTACGCAAATTAAGTCGTCGTATTTCTTTAACTTGGACTAATGAAAGTCGTAGTGAACTAACTTGGACTAAATTTGTTCTTCTTTACTATGCAGTATTTTGAAATTGTCCATGTGTAATTCTGTATAATGGTTTCGCTTGTGCAACTGTTTATCTTTTTGTCTTTCTGAAATGACTCTTGACAATTATATTAACAATTATGTAAAGATCAGTACATCGTATTTTTATCAGGAGTCCTTCGTGAGTGAGTCGGCAGACGTATCGCATTTATGCCCAACTAGTCCCGGTTTCGAGTTCAAATGGAGGACAATTTCTCTCGGATGTAAGTTGAGAAGCGGTTTGGATTCCGCTTTAAGCTTATGTGACTCCTTCCAGCATAATCTGGTTGTTGCATAATAACACCAAGGCGAAACCAACTTATTTCTGTCCAATGTGATATAAATACATAGAGCAAATTTATTTAAACCAATAAAACCAGGTTTAAACAAAAAAAAAAAAAAAAAAAAGCTTTTTCAATAAAAACCATGTTTTTTGCCAACCCTGATGAAAATATTGTTAAAATGTAAAACATATATTGGTTGATAGATCACATCGACCAGAAAAGAACATCTAGGATGATAAGTCCTCATGTGTAGTTTTCGAGAAAATCGAGAAAACAGACTTTCGAGGCGCTAAAAAGTATGTCGTTTGGAGCCAATGAAAATTGACAGTTTATATGTTGCCGAAAGAAATTATCGCATTTATGTATTGTATACGCACTATTAACGAGTAGAATGTTTCTTTTCCTAACGGAGAGATACACATACTATTCACGCACACACTACTTGCAAAATAATGTAACAAGGAAAGTATAATACAAGACGAATTTCAGTAACATGACATTTTGGAAAAGTTAAATATTGGCAAAAAGACGGGGTTTGAGAGTCGTTAAAATGAAATGTTTTAACTCACGTTAAATAGGGAAAAAAGAAGAGGCCCAATAATAATTTCGTAATTCTGAAGATTTCCTACATTCATTACGAACATATATATATAATTTGATGTGGAGTGGAGTGGATAAAATCCTCTACACGTTATTGAAAAATGCTGTTAATCATAAATTTGTTGAAGTTATTGTCAAATAGGAATGGTTTGTATGTGTCCACTTTTACCAATGACAATACGTATGTGCTAGTATACTGAAAATTTTCGTTCTAAACATGTCCCAAATGCCTGTTCCTAATTACAGCATTCATGTTCTAGTAGTATATAGGCATAAAAAATGATGTGCGAATCAAGTTTACCCTTAAGTATTACAGTAAAAATTGAAATAAAATGCATTTTAAATGTGCAATTTGGGAAATTGGGTGAGGGATACAACACCAATCAAGTTATGGATTAGGTAAAAACACTAGTGCTCTCTGTTGAAAGTTGCACAGTGCGAAAGTAGTAGTTTTTATCTGGTTGTTCCTGTAAACTATTTGTGTAGGTAGATTTGTTGTTGGGTTATGTATTTTCTAGAGAACTTGTTATAATAAGGCATGGACTTGTGCTAGCTATTGTACAGAATGTAAGCTGTGGTATCTATTAAGTTGTTATGGCTGATATTTGGTAAATTTGCACTCGAGAGAAATGCGTCGTAGTGACTGTATTTTTGCGAGAAAAATGTTTTGTCTATAATATTAATTTGCTATTGTTCATCCTTGTTGAGTTTCATAATTAACATACGCTGAGATACTATGATTGAAAAGTGAAATTTCCTTGCATTTCTTTTACCAAATTAATTTTCTTTTTTTATTATTGCATGTTTTATTTATTTGTATGAAATTATTTTGCATTGTTTATGCTACGATACCTTTTAACATTACATTTTTTATGTTCGAATTATATTTTTGTCGTCAAATTTTACATCCATATTTTTATTTTTGTGTACTTCCGCAAGTTGCTAATTTTTATTTGCTTCAAGGTAGAAAGCAGTAAATATGCTATAAAGAACCAACTCGAACTATTTGGTGCTATCTGCTGTAAGTGTTTTATCATGCAATTTACGAAAAGATGTTTATAGTTTTATATGTAGTTACTTGAGATAGTTAGTACTTCGTGACTATATTTCTATAGTTTTGCTACAAAGTAGCGTCTGTAGAGTATTCCAAGGCGTCTGTAAATATATAATAAAATTAGGTAAGAAAAAACTTTCAATGAATGATGTGCACGTACACCTAGCTGTTTTCATTATTGTTAAGGAGTTCACACAGAACTTGTAACATAGTCTGTATACAAGGAAAATCAATAAGTTAGGTGAGTTTAAGTACTGCTTCGAAACATCTTTTTCCGAAAACCTCGAGATACATTATTTTTGGATGTAGTCCTGCTCTTCGGAAGTTAATATGCTTGCAGCAGTTAATATGCTTTTTAAATACCATCTAAAGGAATTTATAAAGAAACTTTTGAAGAAGTAGCATCTCCTGTTATACACCTTGTTTAGACATCTGTTTAATTCTTACTCTTGTTAGTAATAAGTTTCACTACCACTAAAGATAGACTTGTTGATCCATCTTTAAATGGGCCAAACAGGTAAAAATCAGGATATCAATGTGATGGCATAGTTTTGCTGAACGTAATGTATGCGTTGGATTGAGTCAAATGTTTCAGTTTCAATCGGTGTTTCAGACCATTTCTGAACGATTTGTATCAATAAACTCACTTTTTAAACTATACATAATTGTCTTTGTATTATGTGTACATTCTGCTATAAATTTAGCATAATTGACCCCTCCTTATAGTAACAATCTAACACCTCATATAGTCCGAAAGAGAAAAAAATGAAATCTTTGAGTTTTACGTCCCACGGTTATGCCGGTTAGGCTAAAGGAGACAGTGATGATGAGTAATGAATGAAATGGTGGAATAAGGAAAGTGGGAGGAAACGGGAGAACCCCGAGGAAACCCACGCACACGGTGTTTGTCCACCACTAAGTTCACTTGGCGGGGGCTGGGATCGAACCCAGGACCCCAACACCTCCGAAAGAGGAAGTTCCACGTCTGTACCTAATGGATGAAGTCATACTAATTTATAATTATATGTTCAGACATTGAAACAATGATGATGTTATTAAGTGGTTAAATGCAAACTCACCTTATTTGTTGACTTTCCTTCGTATTTTGGGGGAAGACAATATATATATATATATATATATATATATATATATATATATATATATATATATATATATATATATATATATATATATATATATGTTGCAGAGTTTTGCGAAATTCTTTTTCTTTTTTTGTTATTTGTGAAAAATCCCCAAAATCGGTAAAGTTAGATATTTTCACCTTACTCTTCCCTCCAGACTATGACAATGTCTGTGGGACACAAAAGTAAAACTACAAATAGTGATGTTTCAGTGTTACCAAGCCTTGGTGCTAAATTACTTTCAAATAAATATTTGAGCGTGTTTCTGTGTCAGTACGTTGATATGAAATTGAGTGTATTAGCATCTCACGTTTCTGGCCATACTCAAGGTAGAGCTAAATATTGTAAATATTTAAACTAATTGTGTTTGTCTTTCCAAACAGGCAAAGAAAACGCGTCAACAATTGCAGCAAAGGAAAGAGAAGAGCGGGTTAGGCTTCTCAAAGAACGTCAAAATGAGGAGAGACAAAGGAAGTTAGAAGAATTAAAACAGCAGGTAAAATAGTGTATTTATTTATTTTAGTTTATGGTCAATGGTAGGATACGAATTTCAGTTTTACTAACGAACGAACAGTTTGAATCACGGGTGGGAAATATTGCCGAAAGAAAAATAACAAAAATCGAAAAAAATATTACAGTGAATACGATAGTCATAAATTTTTTATCAGAAGTTAGAAGCAATTTAAATTTGATGAGAGGAAAAGTATTTTTGATATAAGTTCAGTGAACCGAATGTTATATGGAAAATGTCTAATTTGGCTTCCCAGTAATAATAATTTTGATTTTTTGAATTTATTGTCTTCCTTTGTCAATGATTACTTCAATAACTTCTTAAAAACATTGTTTGGTCAGTAATGACTACAGTAACTTCTTAGGAGCATCCAACCTCACGATACATGCCATATTTCAAATAAAGTTAGTATCTTGTCGGAATGAGCTATGCAGGTTTTTGATACGAAGACTTTAAAGTTTGAAAGAAGTTGGGGTTTGCCTAATGCAAAAATAGGAGAAAAGGGAATAAGTATACAGATACTGCTCTCAATTTGATGCACTGTCATTTCGAAAAATAATTGCATCGGGACGCTTTTCAGCACCGATGCAATATTGAGACGTAGACAACGGTTTAAGGGGACAGACTACTAAAATGATACGAAAGCTAACCATTTTTCTTTTGACCGCTTTTCGTAAATGAAAAGAGATAATGAAATATAACATACCACAATAATATATAATGTTATTCTACACCCGGAAATACGAATAGGAAGAATTTTCAGTGTTGCCATCCATAGAAATTGCAGTTTGACCAGAATATGAATTACCCAAAAATCTAAGTTAAGCCAGCGACTAGAAAAAATGAACTCAACAGTAATTAATGACTTATCATGTTGTCTTGGCTCCCGGTTAACTACTTTTTAAATAGTATTGTATTTATTTGTAATAAACAGAAACTAATTAAAATTACACTTTCTGTTTACGTAAAGAAATTTAAAAAGTAGTTAACAAGGAATCAAAACAACTTAAGTCATTAGTTACCGTTGAATTCATTTTTCTAGTTGTTGCCTTAACTTAGATTTTTGGATAATTCATATTCTGGCCACACTGTAATTTCTATGGATGGCAACACTAAAAATTCTTCCTGTTTGTATTTCCGGGTGTAGAATAACATTATCTATTACTGTGGTAAGTTATATTTCATTATCTCTTTTCATTTACGAGAAACGTGGAAAAGTAAAGTGGTTAGCTTTTGTATCATTTTTAATAGCTTGACTCCTTAAGATGGAATCCGAATTACCGTAATACATTCATTTTTTTAATGCTCTCCTAGCGGGAATCGAACCTGAGACAGAACGCATTCACCAAAGGCACACGAACTAGCCACAAGACGAATACGACGGGCTGTTTGAGAAAACGTTAAAAGAAATATCGGAAAAAGGTAAAATCTTCGTTGACTCCGGAAGAGAATAACCACAGTGATGGTTGCTTCATATTTTCAAAAATGAGAGAATTCAAAGAAGCAGGATTTAAGTCAGTCTGTTTCTTTCAGTACTAGCGAAAAGAATGTATGAGGTACAACAACAAAAATAAAGTAAAATATCGTGCAATACTCACAGTTAATGGACACACACTTCCAAGATACTCAATCTCAAGATCCAAGATCACTCTGAATAAAATATTACGAACTTCAAATAAATATAAGAGTCAAAACTATAAATTCAATCTATTACGCCGCAAATATATATAATCTTATTTAATTCCTAAAGTTTCATGTAAGTTAGTATGCATTCGGAGACAGTCTTTCTGATACCTTAGTAGATCAGTTTGTAGTAAGTGTATTGTATGAATGTGCAAATCGTCGTCTTCTGACAGAAGCCAACTTGGATTTGAACATAGCTACAATGTGAACTCTAGGTCGTGAAGCCAGGGATTTTTATTGCCTGTAAGTTCTGCGACCAAATAGAATCTATGGGCCTTATGCAGAGTCGTTTTGACGTATGATTAGCGTCCTACTGAAGGCCTTACTACTGCAGAAAACATGTTAGTGGAACTCTTTAGTATGCACTAATCACGCGTCAGAACAAATTTGCATAAGGCCCAATGTGTCCACAAACGCAGCCGTTGTAAAATAAGATAAGAATTGTGGTGCTTATGACGAAAGTTCTAAAATCAACAGATGTGAGGCATGTAATAGATTTCATGGAAGAGATAGCTCTACGACTAGGTGTGTGTGTGTAGTGTTAGTGTTGCGACAATTATAATAATAATGAACTTTTCTGTAGATGGCGATCTTATGAAGAAATAAAAGGATTAAGTTCAGAAATATATGGTAGTGTAACATCATGTGAAAAGAAAAATATACCGAAGAAGCAGAGGTTCAAACAGCGTAGTTCTTAATATGGAGGATTTTTGTGTAAATGAAGTAAACAGTGATTCCCACGAGTTGAGGCATAATGGCGAAGAAATTACACAGATGAAACGAGGTCAATGAAGCAAATAGCTTAAAAGGACTGAGAAAGATATAACAGGATTTGAGTAAGAAAGTTACCATGCTGTTGTCTCCATTCCGCAAAATGAAGAATAATAAGTCTTCAGAGAAATTGGAGGTGCATAAAGAAAAAATAT
Organism: Thermobia domestica; assembly: GCF_964235325.1. Classification (NCBI taxonomy): domain Eukaryota; kingdom Metazoa; phylum Arthropoda; class Insecta; order Zygentoma; family Lepismatidae; genus Thermobia; species Thermobia domestica. The sequence continues at coordinate 2,618 of NW_027657139.1, read as the reverse complement.
TTAAAACGGTTGATAGTCAGTTGATGAAAATTATACAGTCGTCTGAAATAAAGTCATCAAGTAATCCTAATGGCATATATTCGCAAGGGATAGAATACAGAAGTAAGGAAGACCAGGAGTATGTACAATTGTAGAGGATATGGAAAGTAAGTTGGAAATAGGGGAATGAACCAGACCATTCAAGGAATTAAGGTTAATACGATGAGAATGATAGGAGGAAAGTGGAACTTTTTGCGATAAGGCCATATGCTGATCGTCAGTTCTTCTTTGATTTCAGACTTTATAGCTATCGTATATATTACGTCCTTAAAGTTTCACAAATTTCATGTTTGATCATGACATACCGTACCAAAATGAAAAAGGTTGAATTTCTAGAAGCCTTTTATTTCAAGGCTCAAAACATGCGGTCGCCATTGGCCACCAAATATTTTAGATTAGTGATAGACATTGACCTTAATTTGCCTTCGAATTGCAGTTTTTCGTAGCAACCAAACTCTGATGTGGCTGCTAGGTACAGACCTGAAATTTCGTGTCTTAACCATTTTCTATAACTTACAGGACATAGACATGTTTCATCTACGTCGTTTTTAAGTCATTATTATGCTCTTGATGGGGCACAAAACTTCTAAATGACTCGAAAATTCCAGTATTTTAAACGTAGTTATGCTAGAAAATTTCTTTTCCTTCTCACGTAACCCTCTTGGCACATCTATATGAATTATACAAATGAATTAAGTGGTATTAATAAGCTTTGTTTAGTTTTCTCGTAGTTTACGTTTGTAATTTAGTGCCTTACAGCAAATCGTAGATTCAATTGCATTAACAGGGTGTGATAATTTATATCAGAAATTTATCTAGCACTACTTATTACATAATAGAAAAATGTCAATAGATCAAGAAAATTATTTTTGCAGGTATATTGCACGCTTAAATTAGAAATAAATGAATAAATAAATAGAAATAAAAGTTGTCATTCCGTATGTTTGACAAGTATTGCATATTTTATTTGAAGGCTTTAGCAGCCCAAAAATTCCGTGAACAGAAAGAAGAAGAGAGGCGACGACGGATCGAAGAGCTTCGTCAGCGTGATCAAGACAGGCGACACCAAGTAGAGGAAAGAAAACGTCAAATATGGGAAGCTGAACGGGACAGGCGGGAAGCAATTCTTCGGAAGAACCAGGTAATCAAAGTTATTATATTTTCAATATTTTCTGTCAAGAAGGATTACGCCTTCAACTCGCTTTTTTGGATTGAGTTAGCCTTAAATACTGATGAAAAATCTAGACGAGAATATTGATCTGTTAAATTGCGTTATCAGCACAGACACGGGGGCGTAGAAACAGTTAATCTATCTCTACAAATATTGGAAATTGTATCCTACTCACTAGTTTACTGAACACATGAGATATCCTTAACAGTATTCGTGTATTAAACATTGTTTCCAATTACATATGTTTTCATGTAAGTTGTACTCATGAAAGAAAAACTATAGGCTATATTTCATATATGTACATGGATTGATAAACAAAATGCTATAACAGCATTAAGAGTAATTGAAGATTAAAATTAGAACCATATATGAATGTTCGAACTTTTTTTTTTAAAAAAAAAGAAAAAAGAGAAAACGGGGAGTCGACCTTCTTTTCGTAGCATCACAAAATACATATTTCATTTATTATATATGAGTGTTACACTACCTGATATTTTGTGCTTCACGCCGGCAGGCCATTCGTTACTTGACAGTTATGCATTTCAAATCGAGAACTTTTAGTAAAGAAAGAAAAAAAAATAGTATTTCTCCCTTCTTCTTTCGGGGCAGAGTATGAAGAGCCAAGTGTTGTGTTGTGTGCAAAGGTAAATGCTTCGCACTTTCGTGACTTTGGCTGTCATGAAAGTGATGTAATCAGTCACATACTTCGGACCATTTACTTCCTCAGGTTGCCCCAATCGTCTGGATGAACCTCAGAGCCGGCCAGTTTGCAAGTAGGTGTATCGACTCTTCTTTTAGTGTGTATGCGTCTTCTGAAGGACCTACTCATTCGAGATATTTCAAACAATCTACAGATAGGTGGAAAGATTTGATATTTCTTTTTATATAGCAGTGACTTATTGTTTTGTTAGATGCCCATAATCACGGGCGTCTCTGGCGGGAGGGGGAGACAGGGGACGCGTACGAGGTAAATGGATCATGCAGAAAGTATTTACATCTATACGGAAGAAGTAAAAAGGTAGAACAAATTAAAGTTATGTCTGTTCTTAAACATTAGATTGTCCGCTGACGTGTATCACTTTTAAAGAAGGATTTTATTTTAAGTTACGCTTCTTGGTAGTCAAAGTAGTCTCGGCTGCAGGCACATATTTTTTTTTTTTTTTTTTCTCCATTGCTTAACCAGCAATAATTGGTTTCCATGACAAAGAGAGACGAGAAGGGAATGAAAGGATGTATAGAAAGTTTATCTACTAATTAACAAGGGAAATCTATAAAGACAGGGAAATATACAATAGGAGCGAAGGTGACAAGAAGAATTTAAAAAGATAGAGAAATTTGAATATTATATATGAGAATAAATTTCATACGAAAACTGTAGAAGGGCAGCAAGGGACAACTACTATGACAA
>NW_027657138.1:0-40156 GCF_964235325.1 Thermobia domestica | reverse complement strand
GTCCTACGTTCGAATTTCGTCCATTCTTGTTGCGTTTTTCTTTTAGCTACACTGAGTTTGTGCATTTTAGATCTTCAATCTTGAACCAAATCTAATACCAGTTAGTGAATTAAAAGCAGCTGACATTATTTTCAAATACGAGACGTTATTACATGCTTTTCATTAGCTTACAGTACTCAACTTTGATATCAACTCTTCCATCCTTCATTTAACTCATTTCTTGATGTGTTTTGTTACAAAATTCATTAACCGTGACGGAAAAAATTGCTTTACCAGTTAATGGTGACTGCTTTGAAAGCAAGTGCAAAGTATGAGAATTAAATTTGTCATATCTGTAGTTTCGTGTTTAGAAGAAACAAACTTGTGAACCAAAGGATTAAGAACAACTCAAGTTATTAATATAAACTTTGCCGGAGATTATCTACTTATATCATCATAAAAGAAATACGAAAGACCTTCTGAAACGAAGAAATATAACATACAACTTTGCAAGCGGAGGTAAAGAAACCTAACGTAACAAGACTAAAGACGATTTATTTACGGCGTAGTGATCGTTGTTGAGTGGTCAAGGCACTGGATCATTATCTAGAGGTTCGTGGTTTTACTTTAGGATTTTTGTGGCGATTGATCGACGATGACACACGTTTTATTATATTCAGATATTTGAATACTCGGATGTTTCAATACTTGAACTATCAAATCTTCAGGGATAATAATAGTAATAATAATACTTATAATTATTTCATAGAAGATTAAAAGCTAGGAGCTAATTATCGCTCCAATCATACCGTTACAAGCAGAAATGTGACATTTGGCAAGAATATTTCTGTTTTGTTTAGTGTTGCCCACGAGAAGAGAAATTTCTCATCTTGTTTCTAAAACAAACAAAATAACATGAGAATTAACATTTTACATTCGAGACGGGATAAGGGTAACTCAAATTATCATGTCGGTTTAGGGATGAAAATCGAGACGAGATGAAAAGTATCGTAAACATTTCTCGTCTTGTTACAATTCTCGAAATAGTGCATGTCCATTGTTTAAGTAACAATTGCTCTGTAGGCGGAATCTTATAAGCTTTTTGTTACTTTTGTATTTTACAGCTCATTGAATTATGGTCTGTGTAGGTATTTTTCTTTAGCAAAGCTTTTATACTTACCTCTGCATATCCTAAAAATTAGTGTGTTATATGCTTTACTGTTGAATGATATCCAATTATTTCTATTACAGTTATTTTTCTTAAAACATACAGTAAAACACTTTCTACATGAAACGTTAGTGGAAAGCTTTTGTTTAAAATGTGGGTAGTTGTAGAGGTGTATTTTGAAGGTATGGAAACCCTTCTCCGAAATCCCTACGTTTAAGTAAGTTTTTCCAAATTTTAGACCTACTTTAAAACTTTTAATACCATTATTATTATTATTATTATTATTATTATTATTATTATTATTATTATTATTATTACTGAAGTGTTGTTAATTTAGTGGTTCACCCTCTTCCACCCAGTCCCGCCTAGGGGGCATTGTGCTGAATAGACATCGTGTGTGTAGTTTTCTCCAGATTTCGCTTCCTCCCAGTTTCGTTATTTCAATATTTCTTTCATTCTCATCATGGACTTCTTCTGTAGCTTAGCCGGCATAACCATTACTTAAAAACAAATTTTTGTGTGGCTCTTCTGAGTTCAGTATGCCTACTTTCCTAATGAAATTGGCCTGGAAAAATTTTCGTTTACCATTTAGCTAGTTGTAGGAACGTATGAAGAGGGTATGTCCTGATGGCCCTTACAATTGTCTCCAATCCCGAATATTTTCTAACTTTTGCCTAACGCTAGGGGCGATTTTACAGATTTTAATATACTCTGTCCTCATACGGAATTTGTCTTTTATATTATTATTATTATTATTATTATTATTATTATTATTATTATTATTATTATTATTACTGAATATTAGAGACCTAAATATTACGTCCTATTCCAATGCAAATAAGCATACTGAAGTTAAGAAAAATCAAAAGAAGTTTTTTGGACCCTCTATAAGGATGAATTGCCTTATAAGAGATACTTTGAAAGGAAAAGAGGGGGATAAAGAAGGTGTCAGCTACTGGACAATATGAAAATCGAACCTTCAATTGCCTTAACAGAAACTAAGTAAGGTTTGTCTTCATCACGATACATAGTAACGCCTTTTCTTTCGGTAAAAGACATTGAAATATGTTTGCGTTATATTGATATTTTAACAAAAGATATATACAAAAAATAGTTCGTATTTACCAATTTTGGTTGAACGAATATATGGAACGTGTTGAAAATGACGAACGGAAATATTATTATTACTTTTAGTAACAGTGGAAGAACGTAGAAACAATTCCACAAAGTCGTTACAGACAAATTTATGATTTATACTAGACCTTAAGGATGACCGCTTAGTATTCATGAATTGTTTGCGAAACACGCCAAGTTTTCAGACAGTAGGAATCGAGAACGTAGACTGTGACGTCATGTTAGTTTTCCCCCTGTGAAGGAAGTCGTTTCAACTCTAATTTGTAAGAACGAGAGACTCAAGAAGACATTCCCACTTTTTCATTCCACCAATTCGTCCATCATAATTCACTTGCATTAATAACAGTCTTCATCAACCTAACAGGCATAATCGTGGGACATTAAACGTAAAGATTATATTTTCAATCTGTTAACCCAACCCAATCCGAATCGAGAAACAGTTGCATATTATTTCTCATTAACGTGTTTTCACAAAAAAATATGTATAAAAGAAACGGGGAATCGTAATTCCTTTCAAAAGTGAAACAGCAGACTAATAATACCTTCACCTAAAACGAAATAGGTCACAGGCAAAAAGAATCGAAAATATCCTATATTTGTGTCGAATGGATAGTTTTCGGAATCACTGAAATAAAACGTGATATTTCAGATGTGGATATGTCCAAGGTTGACGCTGTTCGCATGAGCTCATAGGGGGAACCAGTGAAGAATTCAGAACTGTTCCTTTTTAGTGCGTTTCAATACACTGCGAGTGAAAAGTGATAATGCACAAATACTGATATCACACTCGGTATTATCGGAGATATAACTTCTGGGGAAACATTACTAACTGCTCGCAATCTAAAATTTTCACAGCTTTGCAGGGGTGTAGACAACGCTTTTTGAGGGCATGTTTTACTAAAATATCTACCATCATCTCTAAAATTAGATATAATTTACAGAAAAGTAGTAATTTCGTGGGACAGGAGCTTTGGATTGCCAAGGCCTGCATTCTGTGTATGTCCCTGCTGCTCTGAATTGTCATAAGCTCCTCTTCAAATGTAAGACGTAAAATGTAATTAAGAAACGTATAACATAGAATACAATATATATAGAAAATATGTTATTATAAATAAGAAATACAGTAGAAAATAATTATAAAACGTAATGATGAAGGACAAGCTTTTTCTTTAAACAATCATACTTGAATGTAAAATATACTTTTAAAACAATTTTTCATTTATGCAAGGCTACAAACAAGTGAGGAGTGCCATCTTGTAGCCATTATTCATCTCTTCGAATCAGAAAACTATGAATTTGACACCAATATTTTTCGTATTCTATTATTTGTTTTTTACTTACAACCCCTTTCCCTCCCTGGAATGGTTTCAGTGTCTTAGCCCCTACAGTAGATTATTGTAATGGTAATTTATAGGTATAGTAAATTCGTTTGAAATTCCTCCAAGAGTCAATGTTACACTGTACGTTTTTTTCTGAGCCAAACTTGCTAAATATATATACATAAATTCCAGTAAGAATTGAATTTTGTATTAACGCCTGCCTGTCGTTGTGCAAACATTCATGATGATATGCCGTAGGGAAATAAGTTACATTAAGGTTGTAAGATTTAATATGAAGTTTGAAACATCGCAAGTTAAAGAAACGCATGTAATAACAAAAATCATATTTGAAAATAATTTCGAATTAAACTAGCTGTGACTACATTACTTCAAAATTGAACTTGTGGAATGCATAGTATGAGCGTAGCTCAAAGAAAATAATCAATAAGAATGGTCTTGATTCGAAGTTCGGACCATACACGTAGGAGTAACTTTTATTAACCATTCAAATAACAGACAATGACGCACAGGGTTTGGCACTATTTTGTCGGATGGTTCTATCAAATGTAACCTAATTAACACAATAGTAATAAATTTTACTGCCCTAAAATGTGTTCTGAACAAGGAGAAGTTCATTATGCACATTGTAACTAAGTTAAAAGAGGTTTATATCCTATCAGAACGGCGCATCCATCAAGTCAACTTTTGGAATATTCCATTAAGTTAGCTTTCAACTTAGCTAAAGGAAACGTATGTGCATGAATACAGAGTTCTCTGTAGCGGAGTGGATAAAGTCATGGTTCGATAACTGCAAGGCTCGCGGTTCGAAGCCCGTCTCGGAAGCTTCAGATTTTTTAAATTCTTAATTCCTCAGTTCTCAAGATCTTTTTTTCCATTCGTAATCATCTGATGCTCTCAAAATTGTTCTCCACCTTAATTCGACAACTGCCTAATGTGATCCTCGCAGTTCGAAACCTTCCCTTCTTCTGTTTCACAAAATCACAATTTTCGTAATAATACGAATGCTGTCCAATCATTTTTCCCCAGTTGTAAATCTGTGTATATAAATCATTCCTCTCTGTCTCCATATTTCAATCTCTCTCTCTGTCTGTCTCTCTCAATGTCTCCCAGGAACTCATATGGCTTGAGAACAAAAATTAGACTCTTGAAACCAAATATAAACTCTCTAGAAATGTGCTATCATAACTCTATAGGTTTGTTGCTAAAAGCAGCGTCATTTTAGATTTTATTCGTCGGGGGGAGAGTCTCCGCCGACAAAAAATTTCATTTTTTATTAGAGTATTACTATATATTTGCTCAAACAATATGTATTTATGAAGCTCAAGGGAGGGGAAATTACACCCTCCTGTCCTGCCCAAATGATGCTCTTGGAACATTTGCTTGCAATTACTGAAAAGAAATGAAATTAATCATTGAATAACACTCATTTCTGTCAGTAGATATTCTCGAGCTCTGTGCGTGCATTACAGACTTTAGGAAGCACAATACTTACTGCCGTTATTGGCAATTTCCATAGACTTCTTAGGGAGCATCTTACTAGCTTGCAGTAGCGTAGCGTGATATTCCGAAAGGGGGATGCCAAAGTTAATCATTTGTGCGATATAGTACTACTGCAAGCAGCAATACATAGCTATTCCGAATGGAAATATAGGGTTATACAAAATTTAGGAGGAAGCCCCCCTAATTGGAGGTCTAGTGGAGCATAGAGAAGCGAATGCGTGGATTACGTTAGAATTTAATAACCAATTGTCTCAGCTCCTTCTTGCCACTACCGTTGTGACGAGAAAACGAGGCCCCACTTTTGTATGAACATTGTTTCCAGTATCGTTCCCTTCATTTCTTTCTCGTGGGCGGCTTTTTTCTCCACATACCACACGTCAATCTCGTTCTTTCAAAAAAAAAATATCGCCCCTAAAAATTTGTCATCTTGGGTCCGGAACTCAGACGCCCGTTCGCGAATATGGGCCTGAGTGTATATATCATTTGAAGATGTGAATACAAAGTACTTAAACCAACTCTGGGGGCCTGGGGCCCAGATACTGAAGTCAAGGGCGCAAATCTGTCTTCAATGTTCGTGGGATGGGTAGGACTGTTCCCATAATCCTTTCCTTTTTTTAACGATGTTCAAAATATTTATGAAGCTGAAAAAAATGCTTTGGAGGATTAGGGGAGCAGAGTTGTCTATAACATCGGCAGGAGGGCACATTTTAAGGCTTATTGTGGGGGGAGGGGAGAAAAGAGACTCATATTACAGTAGATGAATCACATTTCTGAGGTAAACCTGTTGTACTCGTATATTATTTATTTATCGTTATTACCTATTACAGAGCTATTGCTCCCTTTACAATAGGTATTACAGGTATTTTTCTTATAAAATTATACAGTAAAACTGATAAAGACGGACATTACAAAAAGAAAAAGAAAAGAATAAACAAAGTGAAAAGAAAAGTAACAAACGTATACAGAATAATGAAAGAAAATAGTATATACATTCAATACATTACATAGTAAAAGAGTAAATACATTTTTTGTTATAAATGTGTAATAAATGAATACATGAACAAAGTGCAAACCGTAGATATTCCTATATATAATTTCATATGTATTTGATATTTGTTTTGTAGTTTCTAAATATACATGGTCCAAATCGCATTGCAAATCAGTAGGTCCTCATTAGCTACAAAAGTACTGTTTTACTTATTAATGTATTCTTTTATTATGCTAATATAATATTCAATATTCATTGCAAAGTCGACATCACAACATTTTTTCACTAATAGATTATGCTTTCTAGTTATCCTTGCTATTGGCGAGTTTTGATGTACGAGTGTATTAGACTTACAACAGTGAAAAGGTAATCGAACTCGTAGACTGTGCTTCCTAATATTAAAATTTAATGAATGTAATAGTTCCTGACTATCAACCAAACCATTAACTAATTTGTACAAGAACATTTGATTAATTAATTCCCTCCTATCACACAAGCTATCATAATGAAATTCTGTTAAAAGGGTTTTATACGATATTCTCTCTTGATACGATGACCTTTTATGTTTTTTATAAAAGAGACATCTTAAAAATTTATTTTGTACCCGTTCAATCCTTTTTATATAATATTGATAGCAGGGAGCCCAAATTATACATCCATATTCTAATTTAGTTCTTACAAAGCTATTCTATAGTCTGCAAATTGCATTTATATTTCTGAAATCAACAGTATTTCTGTTTATAAAACCCAATGTTCTGTATGCATCATTAATAACAGATTCAATATGGTTTTCATATGTAAGACGGCAACTAATTGTCACACCTAAATCTTTCACTTTATCCTCTCTTCGTAGTATTTCGTCATTCATCTTATACTCATACTAGCATATATTACCCGCTTCGCTGGGTTGAAATGAAAATTTAAATGCACAACTCCATATCTCATGTGTTTAATACCCGTGAAATATGCTTGCAGTAAATGTTAACATTATATCGCCTGTCATTTATGTTAACCCGCCGAGTGACACGGTCTTGCGGGTTGCATATAAATACGTTTATTTTTACCTATGATGAACTAACAAAGGATTTGTACGTTATGGACACTTGAATCGTCAATTATCTCAAGACACTGGTAATTAAAAATTAAAGTGATATGATAAAAACAATCTAGGGTCCAAATCCTAATAACCCCCCAAAAATGAAAGAAATTGGTTCAGCCGTATTAGCGTGATGAGGGAACAAAGGATTTGTACGTTCTCTTTTATATATATAGATTTATATGTTACTAACTTTCTAGAAAATGATATAACTAGACATTTTCTTACATTAAAAAACAATCTGTTTTCTATGCTCCACTTGTAACATTTATTTAAGTCAGCCTGCAAATCTAAAGCATCATTTATTTTATTAACTACTTTATATATTTTAAGGTCATCTGCAAACAGCAAACAATGAGATGACTTAATTGTTTGCGGTAGATCATTTATAAATAACATAAAAAATAATGGTCCTAAGTTGGAACCTTGTGGAACACCTGATAGAACTTCATACTGTACTGAATTAGTTTGATAATAGGAAACGTACTGTTTTCGACTTGATACATAGGATATGATCAATTTCAACAAACTATTGGAGAAACCATACATAGCCAATTTTTTGATCAAGATAGAGTGATCTAGTTTGTCAAACGCTTTAGCAAAATCTGTATAAATTACATCAACTGAGTTACCATTGTTAATTGCATTAGATATAAATTGAGTAAACGTTACTAAATTTGTCACTGTAGATCTTTTAGGACAAAAGCCATGCTGGAATTCAGAAATATATGATTTTACATGATTATATATTCTTTTGTACAAAATCTGTTCAAATATTTTAGAGGGTGTTGAAATTAATGATATTGGCCTATAGTTCTCAATTACATCAGGATTACCCGATTTGTGAATGGGACAAACTTTACTAAGTTTCCACTTATCAGGAAATATTTGAGTTTTCAGAATGATATTATATATATAACACAGAGGCTTCACTATTAGATCGCGACATCCTTTATATATATACTGAGGTATTTGGTCAGGTCCACTAGATTTACTTGATTTTAATTTCTTTATTGATTCCTTGCATTCATCTTCATGTATGATATCAATAGTTAAGCAATTAGGTACTGTCAACTGATGTGTGCTTGGAATTTCGTATGATGGAGGTTCTGCAGCATACACAGTTTTAAAGTATTGTGCAAAACTATCTGCTATTTCCCGTGTAGATAGTAAAATCGTACCATGATATGTCATAGTGTTGATGTTTCGATTGTTAAGTTTTTTACTTTTAATGTAATTCCAAAAATAACTAGGGTTGTTATCAAGATTATTTTCAAGATTGTGTAAATACAGATTATATTCCATTTTTATCATTTTCTTCAACTTCTTACGCAATTCAACGTAATAACATCTAAGTGGCACGAATCACGTCAGGAGAAACCTCGGTATCCTTCCCTACACACTTATTTTGGAGCAAAAGGCTTCGTTGTTTCACAATAAACTTACATGCTCATGTTGCATGTTTTTGCGGGTCTAGGTGAAAATCCACACAGCCAAAACCCCCACATTCAAGAAATGTCACGATCGGTCATAACTCCCACACAAATGGACAAATTTCCCAAACGCACGAACGGTCAAAAGCCCCACAGCCAAAATTCCCACACTCGAGAAATGTCAAAACGCCCACACGATCGGTCATAACTTCCACACAAATGGACAAATCTCCCAAACACACGAACGGTCAAAACCCCCACAGCCAACACTCCCACACTCCCACACAAATGGACAAAACAGCTACACATAGCAACGGTCATAATCCTTACATAAATGGACAAAACTCTAACAAAAATGGTCAAAACTCCCACATGCAGAAATTGTCACAACTGCCACACAAATGGACAAAACCCCCACACAATCGGACAAATCCCCCACGCTCTGAAATGATCGTGATTGCACGTCTTTGTTGCGGCTCTTTATGACGCCCACTTTAGTGTTTCTGTTATTAGAAAACAGTGCAAGAAGAATAGTGGCAACATAAAAAGTACAAGGGCAAGAAACGCTAGCAGGATCATTTCAGAGTGTGGGAGATTTGTCCGATTGTGTGGGGGTTTTGTCCATTTGTGTGGCTGTTGTGACAATTTCTGCATGTGGGAGTTTTGTCCATTTGTGTGGGGTTTTGTCCATTTATGTGGGGATTGTGACCGTTGCTATGTATGGGAGTTTTGTCCATTTGTGTGGCAGTTATGACGGTTGGAGGTTATGACCGGTTACCAGTGTGGGGATTTTGGTTGTGGGAGTTATGAACATTCGTGCATTTGGGAGATTTGTCCGTTTGTGTGGGAGTTATGACCGATTGTGTGGGCGTTTTGGCATTTCTTCGGTGTGGGAGTTTTGGCTGTGGGGGTTATGACCGTTCGTGTATTTGGGAGATTTGTCCATTTGTGTGGGAGTTATGACCGTTTGTGTGGGCGTTTTGACATTTCTTGAGTGTGGGGGTTTTGGCTGTGGGAGTTTTGACCTGTTCCTGTTTTGCTGCGGACTGTACAGCATTACTGATACTTTAAACTGGAATTGTTTCAGTTTTTCTCTGATCAATGAGCTTGGCAGAAAATGTGTGTCTCTTACTACCCCCTTTTTTGTCTTGTCTCCTCATAATGATATTCACGAAGTGAATAAAGTGTTTATCTTCTATGGTGCTGCAATTTTATAAGGAAACGATCAGTTTATTGTTGAAAGAACAGAATATAGAGGCTTGTATTCTGTTAAAAAGAGATTATGGTTGGTTTAAAAAGATTTGGTTTAGGCCTATTTTGTGTTTTCGGGTTTAAAGTTTCATTCCATTATTGTTAAAAGTATTCACGTAGGCTATTTTTCATTTTGGTACAGTAAATTTAATTTTGTATAATCTACTGTGTAAAAAGTCACTGTAGCATAAAGAGTTGTTTTACGTTGTAGGCCTTATATTTTTAAATACAAAAAGGTTTATATTCTATAATGTGTATTTTTGTCATTCCAAAATGTTCATAATGAGTGGGAAACTTTACGAATTATGAACATCTGTAATTGGTATAGTTTGTAATTAAAAGTATTCAGCTTTCAAGTACGACTTTCACTAACTTTAATTTTTACGTGGCAATTGACAGAAAAGTAACCAGAATAAAAACATGTAAAAAGTTAGGACAATAGAATACATCTTAGGCATATCCCTTGTAATCCAATTTAATAACAAGGCACAGCATGAAAGAAATTTGGACAGCGTCTCTTATTACCCCATACGGGGTAATAAGAGAAACAACTAAAAATATTTTTAAAATTTTTTTCGCAGTCTTCCTGTACGTTGGGAAGAAATAATAAAAATCTATTGTATTGCCCAGTAACAAAGTATATATACAAAAAGAATCAGAAATGTGACTTGAAAACCGTTAGCATTTTAAATTACTTTTGTCTCTTATTACCGAATCTTCCCCTAAAGTTTATTCTAAGTCCGGAACGCTTATCAAAATTAAGTGACCATGTAACTATTAACAAATACGAGGAAGCATCAGAAACTACGATTGCAAGATCGATATTTCTGGAGTTTCGTCTATTATAGAGGAATGAGAAATGTGTGGTAATTTTAATACATGGAGCTGGCAACTGTGCAGAGTTTTAGCCACCTTCCACCTACGGTGCTAGTTGGAGATAAATACAAATGACAACTACTTTGGAAAGCTGGGCTCGCGAAGAAGCCGATTCAGTTACTCGATTTCTCTGGGCGTAACATGTAGGCCTAACCGCTGCATAAATCCACCGACAGCTAATAGAGGTCTACGGAGAGACGGTAATGTCTTGTCAGCATGTCGCAGAATGGTGTCGAAAGTTTGCAGCTGGTAGAGAAAACTTCACCGGTGAGGAGCGCGGTGGCCGACATAGCGCGGCATCAGATTTGAGTGCAGCTCGCAGTGGCGTATTTAGGGGGGGGCTTCCGGACTTAAGCCCCCCCGAAATCTTACTATAGTAAAATATATGAAATACCTTGCAGAATTTTCACATTTTCAGGCAAAGCCCCCTCCCCCTGAAAGTTAACAAATCCCTCCCCGAAACAAACGTAAATACACCACTGACAGCTCGTGTAAAGGAGTTGATTCAAGGTAACAAAGGATAATATTATGATCCTATTCGCATCTGATAGCGGAAATGGGAATGTCGTTCGAAAGTGTTAGTCACACCGTGTGACAATATTCTGTAGCACCGGGAAGTTTGTTCCCTATGGATTCCACGCTATCTGTTCAAGGAGCATGATAAGATCATGGGGACAAGTCTGCAGCAAGTGGAACGGTTCCCCACGGAAGGGAACTCTTCTCTTTCACAGGTTACAACGGTATTATATATCTGTGCCCTATTTTCATGTGAATTACTTCCATTTTTCTTGTAGCTATTGTGGGCAAAGGTGTTTAATAGTGCACAATCTGTTGTTAAGAAGGATATAGGTAATATGTTGTTGATTTGATATAGGAATTAATGCGTAATCGTAGGAGCAGTAATTACGAATAACTGTTTGTTTCGAGTTGATGTGACAAGTAAAAAGGTAATTGTGATGTGTATGTGATGATTTTAATTTCATGTTTGTGCACTCACTAGTTCTTAGTGGTGACTGATATTTAGTATTCGAACTGTGGACTATAAATATAACGAAAGAAATACGTAAAAAGAAGTAAACCGTTACATAACAAGAAATTCGTTACAAGGTGACGTAATATGGATCCACTGTTACTCCCCCGGCAGTCATCAAAGAATTTTAAGGTCACTCCATCTGCTGGGGAGTTGATGGCCATAGTCTTTCAGAACATCGACGGTGTCGTACTCGTGGAGTCTTTCAAAAGAGGGTTCACAGTGACCGTTGACCGATACTGTGAGACTTTGACACGATTGCACGAAGTAATTAGGAGGAAACTGCCAGGACTCGTCACTATGGACAACATCTTCCTTCACGACGACGCGCACTCGCATACAACCCAGAAGACCACCACGTTGTCGAATCACTTTCGCTGGGGTATCATCGACCACCCTCCCTACGGCTCGGACCTCACTCCACCTGATTTTCACTTCTTCCCTCACTTGAAGGACCACATAGGAGGCCGTCGCTACGCCTCAGACAAGAAGGTACGTTGTCTGACAAGAAGGTACTTCGTGACAACGTGGCTGAACACGCAAGGGCAGGATTTTTACCAGGAGGGAATCTTCAAACTCACACCTCGACGCAACAAGTGCTTCAAGCGATATGAAGACTAGGTCGAAAAAAACTAATGTATGTATTATCTGTTAGCTATATTGCTTGTATGAAAAAATATATACATGTTTCGCTGCAGGCTGTGTAACCTTACTTTCTGATCACTTCTCGTAACGTAAGTAAAGTCAATATTCATATGAAATAAAATAATGCAGATTTAGTGTACATATTTATTTATGCCTAACTTTGTATGTAAAAATATGAATTCTTCTTCTTCTTAACGTTGCTGGCGTGGATGATAACATTTGAAGGTCCACCGAAGTTTCTAATCATTTTCCTGAAGCTGTGTGATTTCATTCAGTTCGCTGTTCGTATCAAACACTTCATTTCACAACCACTATACATTTCATATGATCGACGTTCAAAACATATCCTATTTTTGTAGTTTTGTGACGATTCCATCAGCCGAATATAAGACTTTCCAAAAGAAGTACGTTGAATAAATAATTGTAATTCCAAAAAAGTAGAAGGAACGGTATATGCTATCGGATCATTCTAGAAGTGCCATATCCAAAATTGGTACAATCTATAAATAATTGAACATCTTATTTCATTATGTCGAAATCTAATGAGTTGCTATATATGATAAGAAGAACAATTCATTCACAATTATCCAATAATAGTTACACAAATACCATCTGACAGTATACAATGAAATGAAGAACTATTCGATGAAATTATCTTGTGGAGGTTTTGCAATTGGCTAAATAAGCATATTTCTCAGGATTGTGTAAAATTTCATAAAATACGTAGATGAAGTTTCTTCCATCAATACTAGCCAGGGGAAATTTGTTGCATTGAGTAACTGCCCGCAATCTAAACCAAAACCCTCTCTCGTAATAAGTTTTCAGTTCAAAGAGTTACACTGTACTTTCATATTAATCGAATACATTTTCATAACAATACATTCCGTAGGCTATCTGAAAAATTAAAAACCTTGTAATACAAGAAAAGAAGAAAAGTTTTTGCACACTACGCAGTCATTTCATTCTCGTCGTTTTCTGAAAAAAAAATAATCATCATCAAATGCTTTCTTATCACAAGCACTGTTATTTCATTTAAATCGAGCTTCAAAACATACAGTTTCGTAGACTTCTGTTCGCAGAATATAAAATTGTATGATCACTGTTTCTTCATTTCATTTGACCAATATACATTTTGCTCATTGTTTATACCCTCATAAGCGAAGAAACACAACGAAATGATGCTTAGACAAAGAGAAGTAACAGCAGAAGGGATGATTTCATACTCTGTACGATACTTATGCAGTGGAAGTGTTGACATATTTCTTCTAAACCAATACCCATTGTCAGTGATTGCAGTTCTTGAATACAACTTAAAATAATTACAATTGATGGCACTGAGAATTTCTGAGCTATATAATAGCGTAGTAATTGAATGTTACTTATCTAAACTGAAATAGAAATACTTGTAAGTTGTCCGCTTCATCTGAATATCAGAGAGCTATTTTCGCCGAAAAAATACGTTTTTTCCGCTCACCTGAAAAACAGGGAGCTATGGGCCAAAATGGAGTAAAAAATTAAGCAAAAATCACTCCCAGGGTCACAATAGTACCCATGAGAGTGATAACGTGACACAAAGAAGAGCTGAAAAACCGGATTATACGTTTTTTCAAGGACTTTCTTATACGTTGCCAACTTATATTCTGGTTATTTGGAGAGTATCGTCTGATTTCCGAAAGATTATCTTCCACCATATTTTGGACGTTTATCTCAATCTCTTGAATATTTTCTTTTATTCTTTGTCTTAACACTTCTGGACTTAACTTTTCGGGTTGATAATGAATAACGGATGCTTTTGTTTGCTTGAAACTGCTTTCAATTACTTGTATAATCTCTTTCTCTAAATCGTCACACATTTGTTTTTGACAAAACTGCATCTTTCTATCATGTTTCCTAGCTTGCTTGTTGACTTTCTTCCGGACGAAGTCTTTCAGTTGTTTCTCTCTTTCTTCCAGCTTCTCCCGGACGTCTGTATCTATGAAGCCAAATGCTTCTTCCTCGTAGTCTCTTTCATCTTCTTCGACGTAGGATAAATTTTCAAGATAATCATTTGATTCTACACAAATTAGTAAAGGGTCTACCTGTGTGGTTTGGTCAACCATTCTACGGTGGCCTTTTTGCGTTTTTTTGTTATGAGTTTTTGCACGCATTTGGACTGCTTTGTCCCTGGTATTGAGGAGGGGAGGTTGCTCAGTTATGTAGCTGCGGCCTTTTTGAATGTTCATGTTTTTTGTGGAAACCACCGATGTTTGTAGTTTCTTATTTTTAGTTTGAGACTTTTGTCTTTCTTCGCCAATCATACATCGGGAATCCTTTTCTATCTTCACCGCCTTGAGTAGTATGTGCTGATTGGCAATTGGTATTTCTGACGTAAGGGGACTGAACAAATACATTCTGTGTGAGCAATTAACTTTTAAGTCATCTTCTGGAAGAAACCCGTCTCTAACCAGGTGCAGAAAAAAGTCATTATCCGGTTCTTCAGGAAACTTAACTAATTCAAGTAGTCCCTTGCTTGCTTCCTTTATGGCTTTCAAGTAACAGTAGTGGCACCCTCCTGGTAATACTTTCGTGATTGCAATAGATGGGTTAGTCTTACTTTCATACTCAGCGAATGCGTTGTTGAATTCTCTCGAATGGTCAGAAGTACTAGCTGGCATGAACACAGTCTCTGAAGATGTACTTTGTTTCAGCTTATTTGTAAGTGTAGAATCATCATATTGGTTCAAACATTTAAGTTTGGCGCTTGGATTGATCGATTCTGGAACAGATGACTGAAGTGCACCAAACATACTATTAAACTCGCTCGAGCCGTCAAAAGCACTAGGTGCCTCACGTCTATCAATAGGCGATTCACGTTGTCTGGATTTGTCAGTGATCGTAGCCTTATCAGATTCATTTGTAGATTTAAGTTTGAAGCTTGGATTGAAGGAGTCCGATACAGATTTGTGAAGTGCACCGTAGAAATTATTAAACTGGCTTGAACTGTCAAAAGCAGTAGGTGCCTCAAGTCTATCAACAGGAGATCCACTTTGTCTTGCCTTATCAGTAATCGTGGACTTATCAGATCGATTCTTCGATTTTAGTTTGACTCTTGGATCAACCTCCATAATATTTTTGTTTTTATCAATGATCCAATGTATGTTAGCCTAATTTTAGAAGTACTTATAAATCAATGGAAACGTGCATACATTGTTTAAATATATAAAACAATAGAGAGAATAATAATAGCAACAAAAGTTCAAAAATATTAAAAACTAAAAATGGGAGAGCTGTAAATAAATATTTGATAATTAATATAATTGTATTTCAACTTTCATTTCTTATTCCAGTTAACATAAAAATAGGTGAAAGCAGCAAAATAAGAATGATTTGACAAATGAAAATTACTGTTAATCAAAATTAAATTTAAATAAATTTTTTTCAACATTTTTATTGTGTATGTTGATAATTTCAAAATTTACACGAGTGTTGGGGAAAAAATACTGACACATACTGTCACTTCAATGTATGTCAACACCCGAGGGCATCGCTTTCCTAGTGAAGTGTAGAGGTGTACAGTAGGCCACACAAATTTCTGATTTACAAACTCCGCGAGATAGGCACCCCAACTAACGCCTGCTCCAAGATTAATTACGCCTGGTAGTAGCTAGCATAGCTGTGTGAAGTTGCCCCCACCTATTAAAAGCACAAATCGTAAAGAGTATTTTAGTGCAGAAGTGGAGCGAAACGCTGACTGACGAAATGACAAAAGAGAGTCTTTGGATACTTGAACTCACAGTACTTCTTGTTTGTATGATACACACATAAAATTATACACGACCACTTAAAAAAATATACGGATACCAGAGACGCCGAAGAGAAGATAACAGCCGGGGGACTTAGTTAATCTTATAATTAATCAAATGAGGATTATACAAACAAGTTTACTTAGGTCATATAACTATACATATCCGCGTATCAAATAATATACGGATAGATTATGGGGTATATTATATGGTAGGTTATTTTCTTTTAACTATCCCAAAGCTTTAACTATCCCGAGTTTCTCGCTAGTCCTACCTGCAAATCAAATAAAAAGTATGGATGGATCGTTTTGGGGGAAGAATTCAACTCCCAATGAAAATTTGGGGGGTCTAACAGGGCGTGAACTCCTAGGTTCCGGGGGTGCTGATTCACACGCAATCCTACTTCGAAAGAAGAAATTGTTGATTTCATTATTCGTCAAATAATTTTTGAAAATACTAACTATTGGCAATTTATTTGTAAATATTAAAAAAAAATTCGATAACACCCAAACGAGTTGGAGAACTTATTCCTTATTAACGTATTTCCGTTAGGTTACAAATATAACTGAGGGTCCATGATTTGTACAATATTTGTGAAATTTTACACATTGAGACACAAAGAGAAACGGGGATAATATAGTGTCAATAAACAACTTAAAAATACACGAAATTAACGTATAATATGAAATATAGAACCATACACAGAATTAACTCTGAAACTCGTTTTCTCCATTTATTTTCTTTCCTTTATTTTCAGGATTACATCATCACTGAATTTCTCCACTGGAGATTACCTTTCACTTAGCATCATCCAACTGGAGCTCAGCCTTGTAAATGAAACATTTTGAAAAGGTTAAACGGCGAAAGTGGGAATCGAACCCGGGCCACCAGATTAGAAAAGCTACAACTCTAACCACTCATCTAAAGCGTTAACTCTCCCGGCTCGTCTAAATAAAGAGCGTTTACTATTCGCTCAAAACAGTAGCTTGTTAATAGTCAGATTGATTGGCAAAACACAGGATCGGAGGGCACTATATCACTGTACTCACTAAATTATCAACATTACAGATTTTTTAAAAAACAAAATACAAAACTCCTTTATTTTGAATCAAATACGGCGCGTGTATTATACTCGTAAACAAACTAAAGACAAATCAATTACTGCGTAGTAATCGTGGTTAAATGGTCAAGGCGCTAGACCAGTAATCTGAACACTGGAATCGTAAGCTTTTTAAATCTGGGGGAGGGGGTCGGATGAATCAAAATCAAAATCCTCTTTCCACTGCTTATATACCAAGTGATGTAGATGAAATAGTGGTACATATCATTATTACAACTCAGTGACGTGAGCACATTCTGAAATTTGAATATATGCATAATAATAATTGACATGTTTCTACTTACGCATCCACAATGATCCACATTAAAATTTTAGGACATTTGTTTTATAACAATACAAATAATGACTTCCCCAAAACTATGAAAGAAAGTCAATCAGGCCTATATTTGGCGCAACAATACTCTTATATGAGCAAAATTATGATTACCACAATAGCATTATAGGAATTGTTACAGGAATTAAACAAATAGTTGAAAATAGACTACTAATAATTAATGACAATGAAATATTAAAGAATACGATTCTTTTTTAAAAATGAAACAAGTCAAAGGACATCAGTTTCCTTTGTGGCAGTCGGATAGAAATCATCATCATCACAATCTGAAATCGGATTATTGGGGGGGAACAAGATTGTAGGGAACATGTTCCCCTTGTCCCCGAGATTTGTGGCAGTGACTGAAGGGCCCTGGCACAATCTTTGGGAGTGACGGGGAGTGGTGGCTCTCTTGTCCTATCAGATCGGTAACCGTAATTCTACAGAATGCTTTAAATTTATGCCTGTGTCTGTGAGCTCCTTTACGATGAAGATTACAATTACGATGCATTTAGTTACGATTAAGGCATAACTATTTTAATACTATTATTTACATAACCGGCATGCTTCAAAAATGCGTTGAACTAACCATTTCCGTTTTGTTCTATTTCCTTTATATTAGGGCTCGTACGTTCTGTTCAGAAACTATAGCTTAGTGCAAAATATATACAGTTGGAAATACTTGAATATGCCAGCGTATATCTAAAGCGAATGTAGGGTTGCAAGGGATGAGGAGGAGTGAGAAGGGAAGTATTGCGCATGCGCATTCAACAGAAAGCAGACGAACTCCGATGTTTTCAATAGGCCTAGAAGCCCGAGGAAAATAGCATACGACAGGAGGAAAGACAGAAAATGTGCATCTGAGCGACGCGCATGCGTAGGTTCCTCCTGTCAAAGTAAGTCGAGAGAGCGCGCCAGAAGATTGCAGTGGGAATAATTGTGAAAATTACAAGCAGACAATTTATATATAATGAAATACGTACTTTTTCTTATTAATAGGGGATGCCGGGCATACCGGCGTTTCCTTACGCTACGCCGCTGCTAGCTTGCAGTCTTTAAAGAAGGGAAAGAATGAAACTAAAGGTATTAATGAAGCTATGGGAAGATTGTATTACTTTTTTTAAAAAAATAGGCTCTTTAAAGATATTTCAGAACAAACGAATGAAAAAGGGTATTTTAGAGCTTTAATATTGTAAACTTGATTCCTGTTTTTTTTTTTTTTTTTTTTTGTCTGAACGGAAAGAGTATAGTACGTCACACACACTGCTTTAGACAATGAGAGGTGGAGGGGGGAGGGAGTTTGATTGAAGACAAGAAATAACTAATCGATCGAGACATTTATTTCTGGATTGCATAAGAAAACGGGGCAAGAGTTTGTTATTAATTTGGACTTAGAATTTTTGTAATAATTTCTAAGCCGCGGACTGTACAAAATGGATTGACGATGTACAGAAGTATGAATGTTCCACCTCAGCGATGCTGTTCGCTCGGAAAATATCAAGACACAAGGTTCGTCTTCAAACCGCCTTGGAGTATAGAGCTAATGTTTTGTATTTCACAAATAACAACGTTTTTCTATGCTTTTTGGCAGGCACATTTTTTTTCGATTTTTGAACTTCCTGACTGAATTCTCTGATGTGCTGCTTATTTTATTATTTATTTATTTTAATTTGTGATTGTTCTATCTCCTATTTCTAATGATTATAATTTTATGTTCCTTTTCTGTTCTTATTACTTATTTTCATTTGCTATTCTTTTTTGTTTTCATCTATTTCAATTTGCGATAATTTTTATTATTATTTTTCCTATTTATTTCAATTTCATATTGTTTGTTATTATTTTCTCTCCTTCCTTACTATAACTTTGGTTTGCTTATCTTTTCTTCTATCTTGTTCTTAAGTCATTTTAATTTCCGGTTATTTTGATTATTCTTTTTGTGAAAGTGAAACATTTCCTAAGCTCTCCTCCTGTAGTATTAATTGCAATTGTTCATATTTAACTTGTGTTTGCTCTTTTTATGTTCTTAGTTAGTTGACAGTTGTTCTGTGTCCTCCCTCCTCCTATAGTGAAAGCATTTTCAAGATGAATCAAATGATTGACAGGTGGACCGTGTGAAAGTGCACGACACCTGCAGAATGATTAATCCGATAAACAGGACCGTGTGAAATTGCACCGTGAGAAACTGCACGTCACCATTAAAATATAGGTCATGTAATTACGACTCCCATTTATTTACGACTGTACCTGTAAGCACCGTGATCGCCTTTGGACGGGGGCATCGCCCCGGTTGCCCCAGCCTTGTTACCCTCCTGGACCGAAGATGCACATGCAAGACCAAAACCAAGACTAAATGTGTAAGAATACCAAGACTGCCAAGACTCCAGTCAAAACTTGACCCACCTGCGTTGATACTTTTATAAATAGGTGAAAAATATAGAAAAGCTTTATATTTCAAATTCATAATTTTGTATTTCGTTTTCAGCAAGGTGGAGGAGAAGGATTCAAGTACTTCCCTAGAAACATGAAGTGCTCATCGTAATCTCTTAAAATAAATGAACTGAGAAAAAAATGCTTTCTTATTGCTTTCTCTATATACAATATAATGTGGATGAATATTCGGCTTAAAAATTACAAAGAATTGTTAATAATAATAATAATAATAATAATAATAATAATAATAATAATAATAATAATAATAATATAAAGGAGACTAGTTAGAATACTGTATGCTCCTTGAGACTCCATTGGGAATCAAACCTGGAGCTTTCTGCATCAAACACAGGTATATTATCCACGTATTCACAAAAGGCTTACGTAAAAAAGGAAAGAATCAATGGATATAAAAATTATTTGGACATAATTCTTTTGCTTTCATAATTCTTGCATAATTCTTGCATAATTTGCATAATTTTTGCTTTTACAGTTAATTAAGACAGTAATTGATTTCCAGTAAAATAAATTTAGGGGATAAAGCCGATAACTACTTACATAAAATTAGCGCTGTCAAAAATTGAGATTCACAAAATCCGGATTTAGAATTTCAACTGAAACCGAAATCCGGATTTCCGATTTAATGAAATGCCAGGAACCGAAATTTGAATTTCGGATAATGAAATGTCAAGAACCGAAAACGGACTTCGGATAATGAAATGACGAAAGCCGAAATCCAGATTTCGTATAATGAAATACTAAAATCGGAATATCTGCATATTGAGCAGCATTAGACAAAATCTTATGAAAAAAGAATTCCAAATTGAATTACATGAAGACGAAGAAAACATCGTATATTTGAGTTCATAGTAACTGGTATCTTAATCTATCTCAAATTAATTGGCACAAGTATCATCTCCATTGAAAATAACATTCAAAAAACTTTAAAAAAGAGAGAGAGAGAGAGAGAGAGAGAATTACATGAAGATGACCCCGACAAAAGAAGCAGGAAAATAACTTTTCAAAGAGTTTAATAGCCCAAATTTCGGAAACTATCACAGCCCGAACGCTAAAAGTTGCTGACCCAATCAGCCAAACGAAGTAGTATCCAGCCCAATAAAAATCTCGTCTGGCCCAATCACTTGGGGGCTAATGTGAAGTTGGCCTCCAAACTTTGTGGAGCTCTAATTCTGTTTCAAATACACCCCAAATCTTGAAACTTCCTAAACTGCTAGTCGACACAAAGTACTGTCAATTCCTCTAATTGTATTTGTCAGAAAAATCATATTAGTGAAGATGACCCCGACAAAAGAAGCAGGAAAATCACTTTTTGAAAAGTTTAATAGCCCAAACGCTAAATGTTGCTGACCCAATCACTCCAAACGAATTAGGTCATAACTCATAATTCATTTGCCGGTCGGTGGCAAATGAATTAGGTCATAACTCCTTCAAGCGAATTAGATCATGTCTCCTTCAGGCGAAAAATGTTTTTTTTTTAAGTGAACAAATTGGTATAACTCTCTCAGAAATGAACAATCCTCCAAAAGCACTAACAATTTTTGGTGATGAGCGTTTAGATCACTGGTAATACGATTACTACTTACTTTCTGATCTTGCTTGACTTTTGACAAAATACAATCAACTTATTCTGTGAGTAGTAGCTTAATGCATCTTCGAAATCTTTGACATCAAACATTATAGAATCCTAGGTACTGAAGCATATACTATTAGCTGTTGCTTTTAATAAGATATCATAAACAGCACGGATCCCTTCACCGGTCTGTGCAGCATTTGCGCATTTAATGAAATCAAATTGCAAAATGGAGGGTAGTTTTGGGTAATATTCAGTCATCTTCAGAACCCACAACATTACATTTCATTACAAGAATTCCAACCGTTTTTGTTCAGTTACTAACTTCAGCTCTAAGCTGTATAGTGACGTTAGCTTGAGGAGCGGCGACATACAGAGTATGTCGGAAAAATGACGGAACTTTTTAAGTTAAACAAAATAATTAGGTATTTATCTAACTGTAGCTTTTTATTCAAAATACACCGCTGTGCTCGTTCAACAAATACTAGCATAGAGTTTTCAATGTCCTTTTTCGGAATCGCCTCAATGACTCTCGTCACGCCAGACTCAGCGTGTGTAACATTGTAATAAATGTTCCCTTCATGGTGAGATTTTGATTTTGGGAATAGGAAATTGTCACACGGCGATAAATCAGGAGAATACGGAGGATGTGGAAGCACATAGATTTGTTTTTCTTTTAGACAAAAAATCAAGAAATGAAACAGCTTTGTGACATAGCTCATTGTTATCCAATAAAGGCGAACTGTTAGGCACTCGATACTCAGGTCTTACGCGAAATATTCCCTACCACAAACGCTCCATAATACCCGAATGATACCATTAACAGGTTGACCCTGTGAAACGGATTTCCGAATCGTAGAAACAAATCAGAATTCTCTTCTCATGTTGTCAACTCACGACCGTCCCGGAATCGCGTATAGCACTCGAACAGACGTGTGCGAAATAAGCACTCATCACGATGCACTTGTCTCATCATTTCCGATGTTTGTGTAAATGTTTTACTTAGGTTGAAACAAGATTTAATACTGGTCCTATTACAACATCGTGTTCTTGTGACGACGTGACACCAGATACACTCATTTCTCTTGCTATAAATTGACACTTTTTTAATCGGTTCTAATGTTTGTGGTTTCCTTGTGTTGACGAGATATACAGCTTTCCGATGATATGTTGCTTCAATAAATGTAGGTAGTGGTTATCTGTAAAGATAAAAGGTTCGTTACTTTTCCGTCATACTGTGTATATGCGCTGAATTATTAGGGACACTAATGCTATGCTATTTCCGTGCAAAAGGCACACTGTTATTTAGACGACCAAATATCTTCTGATTGCTAAAAAACAATTCCTTCCGAAATATCCAATATGCGCACGTACAGATAGATAGATAGATAGATAGATAGATAGATAGATAGATAGATAGATAGATAGATAGATAGATAGATAGATAGATAGATAGATAGATAGATAGATAGATATTGATATTGATATATATAAAGGGTGTCTCAAAAGTCCCCTGACATAGGGTAACTCTGTTATTATCAGAGTTACAACAAAATGTAAGTGGAAAAACCGTCTCCAAATATGAAGTTTTCAATTTAAAGTGAAAGATTTTTTTAATCGGATCAGCCGTTTTGGCTATACACTCTATGCACTCAATGTTAATTGAAAATGCAACGTTGCTATTTACCTAGACCCACTACATAAGTGAATGAAGTTACTGTTTGAAATGCTGGCTGGCCATCGACACGTTAGCGTAAAAGAGCTTTGTTCTTGCTTCTTCGAAATAGTTATATCATTATTATAATATTCTTCTCTAAGGTACTTCGGATATATGTTATTGCTGTTGTAGGTGCCGTCAAAATGTGAATGTTTGAATTACTGAAATATGATACTGAATAATAAATATGGTATTGTAAATTTTTGCGTGACAAGTAGATTTGAAATACGAAGGTAAGTCAATAAATAACTGCAATATTTTTCTATTTCTTTTCAGGTTGACTTTATGGCATTGTGTGCTCTCAGATGCTAGATGATAACGTTCGCTTCACCTGTGGTAGGTTACAGCGTTATCGCATCAGTCCTCTTTGCGCTGTTGCGAATTAAAGATTGCCGCGCCACTCTCTGTGAACACCGAAGAAGAACAGCGTTATGTCATCCATCTCTTGTGGTGTGGAGTTGTATCCGGAGTGTAAATTCATAGAAGACTTTCAGCACAATACAATGACAATGTGTTGCCACTGTGATTAATTTACCAGTGGGTTGAACAGTTCAAAATTCGTCGAACCAGCGTGAAGGATGAGGAAAGAGCAAAATTCAGCTACAGCAACAACTGATGGCATTATTAAACGAGTCCGTGCCTTGATTATGAATAATATACCTGTTTCGGCACACACAAGGTTTCCGCTGGACGTTCCGTAATGGTCGCGGAGGCATGTTAGATAGTCATCCTAAGTGGGCGTCTGGGAAAATCTGGTAGTAAGAAAGATATTTTATTTACTTGTATATACGGCTTTCGTTGAAATACTGATTTATGCTAAGGCACACATGGCCAATTGTATTTAAAGTTAGGAATGTTAACTTTTTAACACAGCTTGTGTTGCGCAAGTATGTTTGTTCAATTAATATTTAAACGTTCGCTCTTTCACCAAGGGTCTTAAGTTACAGTGGTTTTTAGCCATTATGCTCTGTTTACACCGAAGACACGTGTTTATGTTGTTTGAATATTGAAAGCGAAGAAATGTTCACCAAAAATCGAACCCGAAACCATTTGGCTAAGCATGAGCATGCAGCTGAAACTTTAATGATAATGTACTGAGAGAAAAAAGTTGATTTTAGTCTGGAGAATTCGGTGTGGCAAAACTTTATAGAATTCTGTATCACACACAAGATAGCTACAGGTTTGTTGCTTAGCCAGGACCAAGCTGTACAACACCAAATAGACGAAAATCATATGTATTCTCCGTCAGTATGTGCAGTGTACACAAAATCATAGTCATGTACTTTGATCAACATTATATGGTTGTATGCGGACACTACACAGTCTCATTCTTGTGTACGCAGAGATAAAGATACGAAAGGAAAAATTGAGTACATAGAAGTATCTAGAAAACTTGTATGAACCATGCGTACTGAAATGAGGACTTCGTGTATACAATTTAGCCTGTCTTGGGGTCTACTCCTTCCAACGCAGTACAGAAAATCTGCACTACAAGTCAGATTGAAGTTCTGCCGTGGCAGAAGCAGTGCCAGGAACGCCGCCTGGAGCCGAAGTCTACCAATTTTCCTTCTAAAGGCGCCAAATTCTTCTTTTCGTGTGGAAATATCCAAGGGATATTTCTTGAATCTCGGTGTATGTCTGTCACGGGACAATATTTATGTGTGCATACATCACTTTCTCAATATGCCGCAAAAGAACTCAGAAATGACCCAAAACAACCCCGCAGGAAGTCTCATTTTGGGACGTAAGCAGATATGTCTATATTTCCACGGGACTTATACTATCAAAAATGAGACGTTCTGTGCACACCCTGATAACCCGTGTGCATTGAATAGACGTCCGTCTTCTGTGTGGGATGCTTCTAGTGGAGCCAATTTCTCTATCACTACAGGGCAGAGGAGGCGGTGGTTCAATAGTAGAGCGTTTACCTCTGGTGCATGGGGTCCCTGGTTCGATCCGAGCTCACGAAAAGTGAACTTTCTGGACAAACACTATGTGCGTGGGTTTTCTCGGTGTTCTTCCGTTTCCTTCCACTTTCTTCATTCCACCAATCCATTCATTTTTGATCATCACCGTCTCCTTTAGTCTAGCCGGCATAACCTTGGGACTTAAAGATGTCATTTCGTTTTTTCACTTCAGGGCAACCATTCAGCTATGAGCGTTTCCTAGTTATATATACAAGCAAAGATATCGAGATCCTAGGGCCCAAAATAAAATTTGGAGGTTACGGGTGCCCTTGGACTTCCAGAATCGGCACCAATGAACGCTGCAAGTCTCAGCAAGAACAGTTGAGATCAAACTTTGAGATCATGTATATAAAATTCCCACGGGAGTTAAATGAGCTCGGCCTCCCCAAATAGGGTGTGTCTGTTATATGTTTATTAAACTTGTTTAATACTTGTAGTAAATGAAGAATGTTTATAAAAGAATGTGAGTCGAAATATTTCAAAAATGAATTTTAAGCCATATTACACGTCAAAATGATTAAAACATGTGAAATTAAACATTCACTTTGTACTTTTATTCGTATAATATGATGCACACAGTTGCGAATTCATTAATATACTATTTCATAACAGTGTCAGAGTGTAATTTTTTCTCATGTGTGCATTTTTTAACAACAGACAGAAATGGACTTTAATAAGAAGTTTTTTGTTTCCTTATAAATAGATTATTTGTACATATGTATACGTGTGTGTTTATCTGTGATTCAAACTTCACATACTGTCAACATCCACGTTTCAAATCAGTAACATCCCGATGGGGACATTCGGTCGAAAAAGTGTAAAAGTTTTTCCAGACCAGCCGTCCTGAGTGAGGTTTTCCTCATTTACACCAGGCAAATGCCGGGGTAGTTCCTAACATACAGGTCCTAGGCCGCTTCCTTCCTTCTTCAATCCTATCTTCAATCCTTCAATCCTTCCCTTCCCTTTCTTCAATCCTTCCCTTTCCTCGGACAGTGTGATAGTCGAGGAACGTCATCCCTCATACATGGCGGGCTAAATGGCCATCGATGCCAAAAGCCCAGAAATCTAAATCGTAACCCTATTAATAATCAAATCAGGAACATATTGCAGATACAATAATAATAATAATAATAATAATAATAATAATAATAATAATAATAATAATAATAATAATAATACGTATGTAATATATATATAAGACTATTTATTACTCGTAATGTTTTCATATTCTGAAAGAAGATTTTTGGTCTGCCTTTTGATGTAAAACACTCGGCCCCTGAAAATTTATGACCCCAATAGAATATTCAAATTTTGCGAGAAGTGGCCAAGATTGTAAATCGACATAATAATTTTATATTTTTATTAGTATTTTACTATACATTCTTAAAAAGCACATGTTTTTGAACCTCAGTGGGGCAATTGTCCCCAGCCGTCCCCAAATGAGACTCCTTATGCCTCCCCCTAGAAAAACTTTCTGGCTACACCACTGCCCTCAGCAATGATTATTTGTGCCCGTATACAGTCGTTGATACATGCAATCATACACACACAATGTCTAAATGTATAGAATATATGATTATATATATGTGTGTGTATGTATATGTGTATATATGTGTGTGTATTTATACGTGTGTGTTTATCTGTGAGGAAATACAAAAGTATGCTACAAATAAAATCGTCAGAATCTACAATGAGCATGGATTGCGACAAGCTAAATGCCATGCAAGGTCACACGATGTAAGTACTTATTTTATAATCAATATGCCTGTATTTGTATGTTTCTATTACTTTGTTTATTTGCCAGTTTGTTATCTGAACTAGTTGCTGTGAAAGTGTGTGGCGTGCGTCTCGTAATTGTTTTGAACTAAATTTACAACAAAGTTGTTCTTATTTTCAATTAGTATGAATCATTTCTTGTTTGATTGAATGTATTACATTTAATTTGGATTTGTTGGAATAACATTTTGATTGGAAAATTCATGTTGGATTACCGAAGATTAAAATGGAGGAAAATCAACCAAAGGAGCAACTTTGAGCATTTCAGCAATTCAAAGGTATTGATTTCTGTTCTTATGTCTTGGGCAACATTGCGTAAATTTGTGTTTTGTTTCTAAATGATTACTTCTAGTATCCCCACACGATAGCAAGTCAGAGCAATTTATATGGTATGAATATTAATTGATGAATACGAGTGACTCTCTACCCGTGTAACGAGGCTATAATTATAGTTTTTGTATTTATATCTCTAACCCTAATTCTCAATCTATTCGATTACTTCATGTATTAGATTTCTAGTTTGTGCTCTAGTTAGATTTCTTCAACTACATGGGAAAAGAAAGAAACTGGTCATCTTAACCCTGTTCTAACGGTTTAATAGCCTTATCCAGCTACGTTGAGGTGTTTGAGATCTCTGGTTATATATATATATATATATATATATATATATATATATATATATATATATATATATATATATATATATATATATATATATATATATATATATATATATATATTATTTTATAAAGCAGAGCTCTAAAATTAGGATTAAAAAAAAAGAATAATGTTTGAAATACTGGATAGTATACAATTTTAATTCAGTAGTAGACAGACCCGTAGCCGTAACAAAGAGTAGAGTGCTTCTTCCAGATATGATTCTTCCAGGCCCGAAGGTCCTAGTATAAATTAAATTGCAATTACAACAATCTTGTGTAGAGCACGTCCTTTAGAAACGAGTGTCCCAATGTCTCCCCTCCCATTTTGAATTTATCCCCGCCCACCTCGTGCAAAATGTTTTTGGCAGAAAGCATAAGAAACTATAGAAAGAAACTCTACCCAGAATTAGGATTATGATTAGGAATTAGATTTGTGGGTTTGCGACATCTATGGCCATGTTAGGCCGTTACGTATGAGGGATGACGTCCCTCGGCGATCATACTACCCGGGGAACTGAAGAGGAAGAAAGGAATGAGGAAGGGAAGAAGTGTCCTAGGACCATCATGTTAGGTACCATCCCGGCATTTGCCTGGTCCGAAAGAGAAAATCCTCATTCAGGATGGGTGGCCTGGAAATTCTTTTCCATTTTTCCCACCGAGTGTCCCCACCAGGAATCGAACCTGAGACCGCCCGCACCAAAGGTGAGAGCGTCAGTTCTTGGGGCTTCGTGGTTTGTCCCGAAACTGATATAACACTCTATTATTTATATAGTTGTCCGAGTCCACTTTGTCTTTCGCAGGAAGTGTATTCCTTGCAGATTCTTACCATTCTTCCTTCACTGTGTAGCATATATTATAATCATTCTTTCTCTTTATTTAGTTAGTCGGGAAGAAACAACTTGAATTAAGTAGTACAAAATAAATCACCGGAAGTTTTATTCGGTATTGTACGCTAAGTATGTTTCTAAGAATATTACTTGTGTGTATGTGGTTGTTGTTGTTTGGCTTTTTTTGTACAGAGTTTATATGAAACATAAACCTAAAATTATCTTAAGATATGAACCACATAAGCTCCCACCGTAAAACGAACCCCGATCTCTCGAAACCGAAAATAGTAATGCTAATAATTTAGCGACCATCAAGTTCATATGTAAAGAAAGTATTTACGTTAAAATAAAAGCTTCAATGCAGAATTAACTGTAATTGCGTTACAAGTGAAATTCTTTGTTTGATTTGATTCGATTTTTAAGTTTAGCGTCCGGTTCAGCAGCGTGGCTATTTGAGACGTGGGCCTACAGTTTAACGTGAGATCCGAAAACATTAGCTCCCGCCGGGAATTGAACCGGGGTCTCTGACGTCAAAGCCGCAAACGCTAACCGTTTGTCCACGAGGGAGCTCGAAGTGAAATACATATACGAGTTGTAAATATGTGTACTTTATTTGATTTTTCTGTTCAAGACTGGCCTTGAATTGTTATTTAGACAGTATTTATTACGTTTTTATTATGTCTAGTGTATTGATTTAGAGCTTTGTGCAAACTTAAGGAAGCAGGAGCACGCACATTGTACTATTTGATATAAAGCAGGTTAAAGCATGGTAATGGAACGAGTCAAGTTCATGACCCTTTACTCGAATGACGCAAAGACAGTCAGACCCATGACCCACCAGATTTCCTGGCCCGGCCAGGGGACGTTGTAACATCATCATATTCATACGAAGTGTTGTAATGTAATTCTAACAAACACGATTTTCTCCCCTCAGTCTTTCTTTCTCTCTGTATCTTTCTTCTGACGAAATATATAATTTTCTTTCTAGCTTATACGTCAAAGCACCGAAAGATAACTACAAAGTTTGAGAGGGTATAAACGTGTCAGAATACAGAAAAGATAAGCTACATGACTTTCTTATGAGAGATCGAAAAAAGTTTAATCGAGTAAATCTGTAAAACTTGTTTAAAATATAAAAGTTGCAGCTGAAATCAAACAGTGTTTTTGTTATATCTTTTCGCGTACTTCTCAAAACCCATTGTATTATTTTTCACTACGGGAAAACGAATAAACATAAAAATATTTGAAATATTAAAGACATGGTATCTTGATAAAGTAATGTCACTCAGGGAATCAAACAAATTAATACTTGACTAATGATCATCATTAATGAACTGTAAAGTTCTGCAGTAATCTTATGAGGTGACATTTTGGCTGCTTCTGAAACGCCAGGTGTACTCGGGTCACTCGGTGAGTCTGGATCTCCGGCTTACACCGGGTCTGAGAACCGAAACCCAGACCCAAATTACTCGGACAAAATCCGTGACTCAAATGACTTGTTAGCCCATAACCTGTTCCACGACTGTTACTATCATGCCAAGTTTGAACTCGATCAATTGAGATAGGTATATGACTGTTTTTTTTTATTTTCGAAAATATAGCAAAATTTGACTACCCATAACTTCGGAACCGAAATACTGCAGAACGTAATATTCTACACGCTTATACAACAAGAGAAGTTTTAGCACCATGCCAAGTTTGATTTCCATCGGATGAGATTTGTATATGTTTTTTTTTTTCGAAAATATGACACAGAATTTGACACAGAATCCATAACTCGAGAACCAAAAATCAGCACAACATAATATTCCATGCGCTTACGAAATGAAAATGAAATCTTTTAGTTTTACGTTCCACG
This sequence comes from Thermobia domestica, assembly GCF_964235325.1. Classification (NCBI taxonomy): domain Eukaryota; kingdom Metazoa; phylum Arthropoda; class Insecta; order Zygentoma; family Lepismatidae; genus Thermobia; species Thermobia domestica. The sequence goes on along the minus strand of NW_027657138.1, from coordinate 9,676 downwards.
ATTATGCTGGCTAGGTTAAAGGAGACGGTAATTATGAGAAATGAATTCAATGGTCGAATTAATAAAATGGGAGGAAACGGGAGAACCCCGAGAAAACCCATGCATACAGTGTTTGCCCACCACAAAATACAGTTGGCGCGATCTGGGATCAAACCAGGGACTGCACGCACCAGAGGTGAACGCTCTACCCTTGAGCCACAGTGACCCCCTTCATGCGTTTGTATAACAGATTTAGGACTACCATAATGCTAAGTTTGAACTCGATCTGACGAGTTCTACGTATGGCTTTTCGTTTTCTAAAAAGTGACTCAAAATTTGTTCCCTCATAACTCAAGAACCGAAACCTGTAGTATTTCACGTACTTTATGCTATGTCGAAGCCTACCATTATACTAAGTTTGATTTTGATGGGAAGAGCTCGGTGTATATGACTTTCGGTTTCAAAAAAAAAAGAAAAAGAAAAGAAAAAAAAGAAAAAAGAAAGAAAGAAAGAAAGAAAAAAGAAAAGAAAGAAAAACTCTAAATTTGACTGTTCATAACTTGGAAACATAAAAACCTGCACAATATAATATTTCACACTCTTTCATACCAGTTCAAGGCCTTCCATGTGCCAAGTTTCATCCCTCTCGGATAAGTTCGGTTGAACTAGTACAATAAAAAAGTCCTAGAAATTTTAAGGGAAAATTAAATTAAGGACGAAAAGAGACATGCTACTTTAGTCTACTCAACAAAAGTAGCAACGTCTGTCTTTCGACATTCATATATTACTTTATCAATGTTCTTGACTGCAACAAAATGTTCTTCACGAATTTTAAGAAGGTGGTTGCGGTGTGAAGAGCCAACTCTAATTAATACTCATTTTCTACATGGAGCGTTTAACGCTCAAGGGAATCAAATCCACTTTTGATCATTTTGGACCATATTTCATGTTTAAGGTCTAAAAGATTCTTGTTCAGATATTGTAAGCAACGTAAAAAAAAAAAAAAAAAGTTTTATTTTTTTCATATATTTAATCGTACCATACAAACTTCATGTCCCTTTCTCTTACTGCTTTGGTAATTGGATTTCATTCCCTTGTGCTCTGAAACCCCATATAAAGCTGAATCTTTGCTTGTTTCTTTCTTTCTTTGTCCTATATACAAAATCCACAAGTCATTGGCCCGGCACATTTCTAGGAGACTGCAGATAAGATACTAGACCATTTAGAAAGATTGGAGAGGTCCCTCGTACTTATATGGTTGGTGATGCACCTTCGGATTCGATTCCTACAAGGAGTTCAGGTAGTTCGGATCCCACGTAAAGCTGTATATCAACACCTCATATAGCTTTGGTGCGAAATGAGACGTTAAATTCCAATCCAAAACAACCTACAGGGACAAAGGGAGTCCAGATTATATTGTATATGGGATCTCAGAATCCCCGCCAGTTAGACAACCCAAATTTCTCCGCTATATTTCAGGTTGCATAACGTTAACTCAAGCGAAGAAACACGAGCAATAAGTATAAAGGAAAATTGTATTTGTCTGTTAGAATATTGCAAATTAGTTGAGTTGAGTTAATTTCGAGTTTAAAATCCCTTTCAGCATTAAGACTATATGAGACGGGACATATTGATTAACTTGGAATCCGAACCACATGAGCTCCCGCCGGGAATCGAACCCGGGTCTCCCACGCCAAAGGCGCGTACGCTAACGCTTATCGCCGAAGGAGCTCAGAATTGCAAATGGGAAAACCTTACACTTCGCTCTCGTGTACCAAATATTGGAAGAAATAAGTACAAGTTTGAAAACATGAATTGAAACATACTTAAAGTTAAATTTTAAGAGTTAATAATAAAATTTTAAGTTATTACATCTCACTAACCATATTGTGTACTGTTATAATGAAAAGCCTTTTTAATAGGTTGCGTGTTATTGAGCCTGCCGACGAATGACTTTTTTTTAGCACCATAAAAAATTATTTTTTGTCGATTTTCTTGATAACTATGGAAGAGAAGTTTCCCTCACGCATGTCATTGTATTCAGCTCAATCAGCTTTATTGATTGATATATGTTACATAATCTTATTTCGTTGTAGAATTTTCTTAGCTTATACAACTACACACATTTTCCCTTCAAATAGTTTATTTTTTTAAGAACTTGAATCTAATTTCCATCTTTAAGCACAATTTGATAATGTTAATAACGAATTTATATTGTAGTTGCGCTTCATCAAACCGCTATGTGACATTTTTTATCGAAAATAAGTCATATACTATAATGTCAGGAAAAGGTCTTGTTGTATCTTCTCTTACATTCCTATATGCGAATTCTTAATCTTTTTCTCGTAACAAGGAAACAAAAGTGGCCCCGCGTAGCGTAGGGGCTAACGCTCCCGCCTTCGGTGCGAGCGGTCCCGGGTTCGATTCCCGGTGGGGGCATTCGGTCCAAAAAGTGTAGCACGCTTTTTCAGACCAGCCACCGTGAATGAGGTTTTCCTGGGCTTTCCTCATTCACACCAGACAAATGCCGGGATGACACCTAATTTATAGGTCCCCGGCCGCTTCCTTCCTTTCCCAATTCTTTCTTCCTTCCCTTTCCCCCGATTGTGTGCTCGCCGAGGGACGTCATCCCTCTAAACGTGAAGGGCTAAATGGCCTTAGATGCCGAAAGCCCAGAAATCTAAATCCTAAAAAAAATCCTAAAAGGAAACAAAAATAGCATTTGTTAATATGTAAATGATGAGGAAACACTGTTTACTTCTCTTGAAATGTTGCTACTTCTGCACATAGCGATTTTACTGGAATGTTGTGAAAAGAAGAAAATAAAACCAAATAATTGTAATATAAATATGCAATGTAAAATCCATAGTTGAAAAATTAGATTAAAAACTGAAGAATTAAAATATATATTAATTATTTGAAAATCTAAATGTTTGGAATTAAAATTTAATGTAACAAAGTAATGGTAAAAATTAAAATTAACTTGAAAATTAATTAAAGTCTTAAATTACAAAAGGAAAGAAAATTTTAAAAGGTAGAATTAACGATATGAGAAAATTAATCGATTATTGCCAAAGGTTACTGTTTTCAAACTTGATAATAAACCCTGGATCCCTTAGCCCTACTCTCTTTTGAAGAGTGAAATATTTTCTACTCATAAATTAGACCTGAAAATAAAGGGGTCAAGATACGGAGGTCGGATTATTATTATTATTATTATTATTATTATTATTATTATTATTATTATTATTATTATTATTATTATTATTATTATTATTATTATTATTATTATTATTGATGAAATGAAAATGCTAATAGTAGTAAAGTATTTTTTGTTGTTGCACTTTGGGTTAAAAGAGATGGAATGTGAGTATCGACTGAAAAAAATCCGAAGAAACACAGAGATGATGCTGTCCTCCATAAACTCATGGTCTGGGATTAAATCAGAGACTTATTATCCCAGAGGTGGGCTCTGTATCACTATGCCATCGTACCCTGTTTAGTATTGGCCAAACTGAAACTAAAGGAGGGGTATTTTTTCGTTAACTTTGCCTTAAATGTAATTCATGTGCGTATGTGTGTGTGTGTGTGTATGTGTGTGTGCAAGTGTGAGTGAGTGAGTGTGGGTGTGAGTGTGAGTATGTAAGATGTGCTAATCTTGACATACGCTATAACTGCCTCTAATTTTTTTTATTTTCTTCTTATTTCTTTGACTGTCATTACGGAATGAAATTACCTAAAGATTTGTGTTTGCTTATAAAATGGCAATCAGTGAAAAAGCCGTGATTTTGAAGTTGCAAAAACGTATTTTATTGATGATCATAGTAAAAGAAATTTACATGGTATGATAAGTGAAAGACTAAAGTTTAATGTAACATTAAAGTTTAATGTGGCACATGTTCGAAGTGACGATTGGACACTTTCCTGACCCTGATGCACATGTTATCAAAACCCTTACCAAGGGTGACGTGACTAACTGCTGCCGTACACTGCTCAATGTATGCTCTTAATTCATTTAAATATCGAGGTTTAAGCCTGAATACTTCCTGCTTCAGGTAATCCAATATAAAATCACAAGGGTTAATGTCTGGACTGCATGGAGGCAACCCTAAGCCTCTTCCAAAAAAACAATGGATAGCGATTAGTGATCACACGATTGCGGAATTTTGTGTGATGGAAATTAAGGACAGGTTGTGTTGTATACGGTTTAGCTTCATCCTGCTGGAATTATTGCCGACGAAGTGGACACCTTTTACGACGAAGACTAGGATAGAAGTAATGCTCAAGCATTTCCAAATAATTTTCTGATGTGACATAGCCATCAAAGAAGAAAGGTCCAATTATGCCACGTTTTGTTACAGCACCAAACCGAAAACTTTTCCGGATGCAGAGGTGAGTCTACCACTTCATGCGGATTTTCTGTTGCTCAAAATCTTACATTTTGTTTGTTTACTTCACCTGACTGATAAAAGTAAGTTTCGTCTGTGCCACAAGTTTTCAATAATGTCTGGGTCATCAGCAATTAATGCACTGGACTGATTTGCAAAATGCAGACACCTTCTTTTTGCAATGTCTGTTACATTTTGAAGCATCTTCATTTTGTAGGGGAACATTTGCAGATCTTTTCACAGAATACGCCAACATTATATTACGGATATTGCATTTTCTGCTGACAAACGTTGCAGAGATTTTTTTCTCATGCTATTTACAACAGATGCTCGCACTAGTGCAATATGCTGTTCTGTAGGCACAGTTGATCTGTATCCCCCCTCTTCGAAGTCCTGTAACATTACCAGTCTTATTCAACTGATCAACATAACGCCATATGGACTTGGTGAATGGTGCCCATGTACAATGATTCTCCAGTCGGAACAGTCGTTAGAGACCAACAAAGGAGCGTGATTCAATGAATCAAGGTACCAGTGAGATCTGCTGCAACGTAAGTCTACGGTCCGCCATTATTATACTGGACTATGGAACCTTAAAAAGAAACATTGTAAAACAAAATTTATCCTTTTTCTCTGTGTATTTACATATAAATATTACTATACTATTATTCAAATAAATTTTGTAGCTTCTGGAAATCACGGCTTTTTGGGTGAAACACCCTGTATTAAAACTAACAATCTTTACGACAAAATTGGAGCCCTCATGTGAACAAGGGAATCAAGTGCAATCATCAAAGGTGTGAGAAAAAGTAGGACACGCATTTAAAACTCAAGAGACGAGGCTAAACCCAGTCTCAAAAGTCTCGGTATCGTCTCAAATATTAACATAAATCACTTAAATTCATTTTAAACTCAAAATTCGTTCCATGTAAGGTAGTAAAACCATTCCTCTTGGATGGTCACGATCACAGCGGTATACATAGAGATAGAATGTCACCATTGATCACTTGGTATATTATGTTTATTGAAAATGTGTTAAACAGAATATAATTTTGAGTTGGAATGTAATATGTCTCCAGTCAAATGACTCATAGGCCGTTAAAATGTTCCGAAACTTACAATTTTATAAAGCAGAAATAAAGTTTCTGCTTCAAAACATTATTTTTCAAGACAACTTAGGAATTTCCTGCGGAAGACATTTAAATATTTCTCCTTGTTTCTCTGCAGCTGATTATGTAAGTAATAGGATATCAGTTTTGTTCGGAAACTTAGGATTAAATATTAAGATAGGAAAAGAGTAAAAGCAGGAATTCCAGAATAAGACAGAGCCTATAAACAAACAAATTAAACCAGAGAATTGGTTAGAATTACCAAGACGTAAAGTGTTGAACGTAATTGATTAGAGTTTAATAAACGTTTTTGGTTCTGAGGATATTTGATACAAAATATATTGCTTAACTGGATCATTATTCGAGTTTCATTGAAGGCTTTATATATTCAATGGGGCTTGAACCCGCGAATACACAAAAAGCACAACTGTTAGCAACTTAGCTACGGAGCATGGGGTATACAATAGTTCTACAGACACGAATGAACTTAAAAGACAAAAATAGGAAACATTTGATTGCAATATGATCAGCCTGCACATTTTTATCCTCACACAATTCAGTATTTAGAAACAATCAAGACGGGATTGAGACTTGGCCCTCGAGACCGAGACAAACATATGTTGATCAAGACGAGACCGAGACAATATGTCTCTTCTCGTCTTGATAACATCCCTAATCATTGGTCATTTTGAAAATTTTATTTTCATTCCTTCTCATCCCTCGTGTAGATGAATTTCAACTTAAACGGCATTAAGAATGTCACTATTCATCTCAGTGACCCCGAAAACTATGGATTCGACAGTAATGTCCGTGATTTTCAATTATTTCTATATGTCACCCCTTTTCTAACTCCCAAAGGGATGCTACTGGTATCTCACCACCACAATATATCTTTCCAGATTGTAAGTCATATGTTTGACAAGTTTGGCTGAAATTGCTCCAGATGTTCCAGAGTTAATCTGAAATATATATATACACATTCATTTATCCATCCATATACGTGCGTATATATATTACGCTGCCATTATCTCAGAAAAGTTTACAGTAAAAATAATTTTAGTTCGATCTTAAGGCAGCTTGAGTTGAACATCGTCAACTCAAAAAACGCTGTATTTATACCTATAATGCTTAAGGCCCCATGAAGTAAACCTGCACCAAGAAATATGACGTCGCATATAAAATCTAATTTTAGAAGATATTGCGAGTCTATCTTGCCCAAAAAGTGGATATATACAGTTTATTTTGTATTGATACACCTATTCCTAATCCGCGCCGTAGAGGTATTTTGTTATATCTTTATATCATTTTTAAAGTATTAAGAGTATATCTTGTCCAAAAGGCGAGACATATGTAATTATTTTGCTCTATTCCTAATCGGCACCGTAGGTGTATCACCTGTAGATAAATATATGTTTCGTGAATTAAAATCATTATTTTTTTATTCTAAAATAAAATTAATTAATAGCAGTGCACTGTGTTGAATAAACAATTATCTATAGTCATATATTGTATTCATGTTGCTTAGTTACTAAATTATATTCTGCTTGACACGAAACAAATATGTACAGTAATTACAAGTTTATTTCTATTTAATAGTGAGTGTTATTGGTCCTGCTCTTCATGTAAGTTGGCGATAAAGCTTGTTAAATATTGGACTGTTGTAGCGAACATTGCAGAGCAGCGAAGCATTAGCGTTACCGACATACAAAATATTGCTATTATAAATAAGATAACTATAAATGAAAAAGTTAGTCAATAAATAGTAGTTCGCATAATGTATCATTATAATATATAACAATTATAATTAAATTGTTGCCACTGTTCGTTCTCTTTTAATTCCCAGATCTTCCTCCCAGATTCATGGCAAGCAAAACAATGCATCGGCATATCTATCTATTTTCGTCACGGCTCCTTCACTGCTAAAGAGCCAATGCCCGTTGCTCAATCAAATGAACTGAGGTAAGTCTTTTTCTTCACTCATTGATTTACGAAAATTAATATATGGGAAAATTACTTTCTCAGAAATTCACTGCAATTTGAAAAAAATCACCACCATCCATTAGGCGAAGCTTTCCAGCTTGGGTGTCGCTTGGTAGTATAACATGCATGACGATTTTTTTTTTTTTTTTTTAATGAATTCAGAGTATTAAATGAATGAAAGTGGCAATTTTTTGGCTTCACGTCAAATCAAAATCGAAACATTAATTTAATGACTTTCCGTTGCACACGCCATAAGAGCATTAATGTTGTATTTGTACCAGTAACAAGCACTAACGCTTGGTATATTGGTAACTTGAGAGACACGTCTGTAAATATACATAGCAAAACACAGCCAGCACATTGAACACACTTTGTAAACGGTAATCAGAGTTTCATGTTATTATAACTTCATAGTTAATACAGTTATGTTAAATATGATTACATCATTGAGTTTCTCTTAAAATTCTAGTCTTGTTTCATATATCACATGAACCTCATCCTACTTAAAGCTTTTGTTCGAGATTCAAAATGGCGGACAGTAAGATGGTGGCCATTAGCCTGACACGCCCATAAAGGTTCACCCTCAGCCTAATCTGTCTCTACAATTACCAATTTCGGTTATCTACATTTCCTTTTATTTCATAAACGATGGTAAGGGACTTTTGACTTCTTTGGAGAATATTTCTAAACTAATCAGAAAGGTGGATATGACGGAATTCAAACTGCCTACACTACGAAATTGTGGTTACTCTGTAAATGTTTGAAAAAGATGTATGAACATCGATGAAAATCTAAATAATGTAAGAGATTGTTGAAAGATATTAGAGTAGAAATGATATATTGATAACTGAAATGAAATTATTATTTTTATTATTATTATTATTATTATTATTATATTTTTAGTTTAACGTCCCACCGTTATTCTCTTTATTCTAACGGAAGCGAGTAATTAACGAAAGTGAATGTTTGTGAAATTAAATTTTTGGGCTCTCCCATCGGGAATCGAATTTAGGACCACGTAGTGCACCAAAGGCTCAGGCACTAACCACTAGACCAAGCATGAAGGGCATATTCGTCACTGTTAGGAGAAGGCACAATCAGATATTTAACAGCGTATTTTTTTTATATTTGCAGTACATAAATATAGGTATAAACAATATGTTCCAGTAGAACTATGAATTACTACTAGTAACGAACGACACAATTAAAATTGTATTGTCTCAATTTAATTACATGAAAATTAAAACTGGGTTGTTTCAATTTCATTATCTGAAAATTAAAACATTATTGTTTCAATTTCATTACCTGAAAATTAAAACTGTGTTGTTTCAATTTAATTACCTGAAAATTAAAACTATGTTGTTTCAATTACCTGAAAATTAAAACTGTATTGTTTCACTTTCATTACTTGAAAATTAAAACTAGGTTGTTTCAATTTCATTTCTTGAAAATTAAATCTGTATTGTTTCAATTTCATTACTTGAAAATTAAAACTGTATTGTTTCAATTTTATTACTTGAAAATTAAAACTGTATTGTTTCAATTTCATTATTTGAAAATTAAAACTGTATTGTTTCAATTTCATTACTTGAAAATTAAAACTGTATTGTTTCAATTTAATTACTTGGAAATTAAAACTGTTGTGTTTCATTTTCATTACCTGAAAATTAAAACTGTATTGTTTTAATTTCATTACCTGAAAATTAAAACTGTGTTGTTTTAATTTCATTACTTGAAAAATGAAACTGGGCTGTTTTAATTTCATTACTTGAAAAATGAAACTGGGCTCTTTTAATTTCATTACTTGAAAAATGAAACTGGGCTCTTAATTTCATTACTTGAAAAATGAAACTGGATTGTTTTATTTTCTTTACTTGAAAAATGAAACTAGGTTGTTTTAATTTCATTACTTGAAAAATGAAACTAGGCTCTTTTAATTTCATTACTTGAAAAATGAAACTGGGTTGTTTTTATTTCATTAGTTCAAAAATAAAACTGGGTTGTTTTAATTTTATTACTTGAAAAATGAAACTGTTTCGTTTTAATTTCATTACTTGAAAAATGAAACTGGGCTCTTTTAATTTCATTACTTGAAAAATAAAACTGGGTTGTTTTAATTTCATTACTTGAAAAATGAAATTGTGTTGTTTCCATTTCATTACTTAAAAATGAAACTGTACTGTTTCAATTTCATTATTTGAAAATGAATACTGGTGTTAT